>NW_028234430.1:7437742-7440242 GCF_977035675.1 Penaeus japonicus
TTGCTATTGTTGCATTATTATCATGATTATCATTATCATCATTATTGATATCATCATTATTATCATTATTATTACTATTATAATTACCATTATTATCATCAGTAGTCTTATTACTATTATCATTATTATCATTATGACTGTTATCATTAGTATTGTTATCATCATTAGTATCATTGTTATTATTATCATTATCACCATTATCCCATTATCATTACTATAATTATCCTTGCTATCATTATCATTATTATTGTGATTAATGATATTATTATTATAATTATTATTTTCATTATCATTAACATTATTATTATTATTATTATTTCTATTATTATTATTATTATTATTATTATTGTCATTATCATTATTATTATTATTACTATTATCACTATTATCATTATTATTACTATTATTATTATTGTTATTATTATTATTGTTATTATTATTATTATTATTATTATTATTGTTATCATTTTATTATTATCATTATCATTATTATCATTAATACTATTATTATTACTATCATCATCATCATTATCATTATCACTCTTACAATAACAAGAATAGTGATGATAATAGTAATAGTAGTGATGATAAAATAACGATTATGATGATAATAATAATCATAATAACAATAACGAAAATGATCATGATAATACATAATAGAGATAACAATCATAACAACAACAACAAGCAAACAATAATACCAATAATATCACCAATATCACTAAAAAAAACGATACCAATCACAACAAAGATAAAACACCAAACATAAAAGCCAAAAGCCCCCCCCCCAAAAAAAAAAAAAAAAAAAAAAAAAAAAAAAGAGAGAGAGAACCCTCATTGCAACTCACCAATTGACCCTCTCGTTGTAAATGGTCAACAGGAGACCACAGATCGAGATGCAATAGAAGGTGGAGTCTCTTATCAAGGGCCACCAGTTAATGACGATGACTTGGCCGGCGAAGAGAGCGCACACGGAGATGACGAACATGATGTTGAACACAGCTGATCCGATGACCCCGCTGATGCCGATGTCGTCCTGTGGGGGAAGGGGGAAGGGGGGGTGGAAGCGGAGGGGGTGAGGGGGGTGAGGGGGGGAAAGGATGAGGGGGGTGAGGGGGTGGGTGGAAGTTGAGGGGGGTTAGTAGAGGGAGAAGAATAAGGGGAGAGGGAGAGAGGGAGAAAAGAAGAAGGGGTGAGGGAGAGAGGGAGAAAAGAAGGGGTGAAGGAGAGAGGGAGAAAAGAAGAAGGGGTGAGGGAGAGAGGGAGAAAAGAAGAAGGGGTGAAGGAGAGAGGGAGAAAGTGGAAGAATAGAGAGAATGAGATGGATAGATACGCAGGGGAGAGAGAGTGTGTGAATGTGAATGGGGATGAGGAGGAAGGGGATAGGGTGAGAGGAAGAAGGAATGAGGGAGGAAGGGATAAAGAGGAGGAAGAGGGCAAGGTAGAGAGGGTTCGATAGGAGTGAAGACGAAGGAACGAGGGGGAGTAGGAAAGAAGAGGAAGGAGAAAAGGAGAGAAGGAGAGAGGAGGAAAGAGAGAAGGAGAGAGAGAAGAGAGCGAGAGGAAAAAAAGAGGAAGAAGGAGAGAGGGTAAGAGAGCGAGAGGGAACAAAGGGGGAGACGGAGAGAGGGGGAGACGGATAGAGGGAAAGAAAAGGGGAAAGAAAAAGAACATGAATTATTCTGAGGGCGAAAGGGGATGGGCTGTTTAATGATGATGGTAAGGATGTTGTTTGTTGTTGGATGAAAATATGTTGAAACTAATGTAATGTGGCGGTGCAGTCATGGGTGAAACAACTATATATGTGATTTTATCTAGCTGGCGTCTTCCCTCTCTCTTTCCCTGTCTCTTTCATTCTCTCTCTCTCTCTCTCTCTCTCTCTCTTTCACTCTTTCACTCCCCCTTCTCTCTTATTCTTTCTCTCTCTCACACACTTTCTCTCTATCTCTTTCTCTCTCTCTCTCACACACACACTCTCTCTCTCTCTCTCTCTCTCTCTCTCTCTCTCTCTCTCTCTCTCTCTCTCTCTCTCTCTCTCTCTCCATCTCTCTCTCTCTCTATTTCTCACTCTCACTCTCGCTCTCTCTTTTTCTCTTTATATATATATATATATATATATATATATATATATATATATATATATATATATATATATATATATATATTACGCAACACACACACACACACACACACACACACAAAAACATGTATGTATAACCGTGTGTGTATCAACCTTCACCCATTCCTTTCTCTCTCAATGTATATTTAGAAATCCCTTTTGCATTCATCTTGCACGTATCACAAATGCTTCCCCGTTCCGTCCCTCGGCCATCCCACACATAGCCCGTTATCATGGCAACACAAGCATCATCCTGACTATTTCTGGATGCTATTGAGGATGCGGCTGGTCATCCTACTCACACACACATACTTGGCTGGGTGGGTGTTTATCATACGCGTACATACACACACTCCCCCTTGCTAGACATACATTCAATAA
>NW_028234430.1:7450242-7455242 GCF_977035675.1 Penaeus japonicus
AATGACCATATTGCAAATGCAAATGCACTCAAGCATAACTACGCGATCAGAGAATCTCTTATCCTTGATTATCATTAAGGGTTATTATATGTAGTATTGGAAGGTCAGGTGAAAATACATGTAATTTTGCTAATAAAAATCTGGCCAATGTAATATCAATACTCAATGAGTCAATTGACCATGCTTAACTTTTTTTTCCATCGTGTGATTGCAGAACATTTTTATATTCCTTTCTTTGTTTTCTTTTTTTTCATATGCATTGCGTTAATGATGGCTTATAACTCTGGGGTTTAAGGGTGAGAATCAGAATTGGACGAATCTTGTCCTAGGCTAATGCTCGCTCTCATTAGCGGTGGTCTGCTGTGTCCTAGACATTTGATTATTTTTTTCACAAACCTTCCATGTACAAAGATAGTGGGTATATCTATATATCAATCAATCAATCAATCAATCTATCTATCTATCTATATATATATCTATATATCTATTTATCTATCTATCTATCTATATATCTATCTGTCTATATATATATATACAGTATATATATATATATATATATATATATATATATATATAATATATATATATATATATATATAATATATATATATATATATATATATATAATATATACATATATATACATATATATATACATATACAACATACATACATACATAATAATATATATATATATTATATATATATATATATATATATATATATATATATATATATATTATATATATATATATATATTATATATATATATATATATATATATATATATATATATATATATATATAAATGCATGTATGTGCATTTATGCATAAAAACTATTCTATTTCCTAAACCTTTGTCTTTTCATCTGTCTGTCGGACGAAATATTTTCTCTGTCTTTGACAATTCTCCATCTCGTCTACTACATGCATGTCCTGTCCTAAAGTATTAACATCATCATCGTAATTAGTCCGTTGTAGGGCAAATGTGTGTGTGTGTGTGTGTGTGTGTGTGTGTGTGTGTGTGTGTGTGTTCAGTTCCCTCTAGTTCTTCCCCCCCCCCCCCCTCCCGCTCTGCAGAGGGACACCGGTGTGCTAGGAAGACCGGTGTCTGGCGCCACACTTTTATATGTACAGCGTCGACGTTGGTGCCGACGCCCCGATAGCTCCTGCGGCTGAGTGGGCGTTGTCTGGCGCCTGACCAAATCGTGGGCGTGCGTGGGCTAAATATCACCTTATAAACAACCTATAGATTATACGGCATCCCCCTCCCCCCCATTCAAATCATAATTAAGCGGCATTCGACACCCGCCTCAAGGATGAAGAGGGTTTGGCGCCGACCTATAATTTGTCTGCTTGAGTGGGTGGTTCCCGGCGCCACCGACATGCAATGCTCGGGCCTGGCTATGGACCAGCCCTTAACGTCATCCCTGGCACAGTGCCACATAAACTGGTGGGTTTCCAGCTCCGCCTCGCTCGGATTACCCCCTACTTGGGAGTGTCTGAGTGTCATGTTCTGCCTCGAGCGGATCACGAAGAATTAGGTCACGGAGAATTTTGTAAACACCATAATACCCACCGAGGTTAATGGCTGCCTTTTGAGCGGAAGGGGATTATCGTAATTTCTGTGATTGGTGTTATTTCATGTTATTCATTGGTTGGCGTTATGCATGCTTTCGCCCGGTAAGGTTTGAAGATGTGAACAAATCTCCAGAGTGTAATTCTGAAAGCAGACCTTCTGTTTATTTCTGTTCGGCTCTGCTAGTATTTGACATTATAACAAGGTCATAATATTTCTAATGAATATGCACTTATGATTCACAAAATATGTCATGTCAGTATCCATCATTAAAACAAAAAATATTACGATGATTATGAAATTAAAAACAATTCATATATTCATATATGTTGATAATTACAATGTTGAGGATATCAGATCCCAGTTAATGATGAAGGCAAGTAAAATTACAATAATATCAACACGAAAAGCCTTCATTAATAATATAAATACCAACGTGTTAAAGGAAACATATGACATGACATAAACTCTAGCAATATCTACAGATTTTAAATGTATTATCTAATTCTACGATATTATCCAAATTCAAATACATTAACGGAAGAAAATTCAAACATTCGTAAACACAAACACAAGAATGATAACGTGATGAGGAGAGCGAAATGAAACTGATAGATCACTATTACTGTCATCATCACAGCGCTACTCTCAATCCCCACCACCACCATACTCACTATCTCACCACCCTCATACTCACTATCCCCACCACCACCATACTCACTATCTCACCACCCTCATACTCACTATCCCCACCACCACCATACTCACTATCTCACCACCCTCATACTCACTATCCCCACCACCACCATCCTCATACTCACTATCTCACCACCATCATACTCACTATCCCCTCCATCACCACCACCACCATACACACTATCCCCACCACCCTCATACTCACTATCCCCACCACCACCATACTCACTATCCCCACCACCACCACCACCATACTCACTATCCCCACCACCACCATACTCACTATCCCCACCACCACCACCACCATACTCACAATCCCCACCACCACCATACTCACTATCCCCACCACCTCACCCTCATACTCACTATCCCCACCACCCTCATACTCACTATCCCCACCATCACCACCACCACCATACTCACTATCCCCACCACCACCATACTCACTATCCCCACCACCACCATACTCACTATCCCCACCACCACCACCATACTCACTATCCCCACCACCACCATACTCACTATCCCCACCACCACCATACTCACTATCCCCACCACCACCATACTCACTATCCCCACCACCACCATACTCACTATCCCCACCACCACCACCATACTCACTATCCCCACCACCACCACCATACTCACTATCACAGATCATCTCCAGCGACGGCACGAAGTACTCATCACAGACGATCGCAATGCCAAGGAACATGTAGAAGGCGATGAGGATGTGGAGGATGAGTCCCCCGCTCCTTCTGGCCTCGGAGGACATGAGGGGCTTCGGGAACTGCTCGATCGCCGGCGGGGTGCAGTTGTCGCGCCCCCAGCCCTCCGGCTCCGCTTCCAGGAGGTGCCGGGAGCGGGAGGGCGAGACGTCGGCCATCGCCTCGGGGACGTCTTCCGAAGGCGCTGTGCGGAAGAACGGGTGGAAACCGGTTAGTTGGCTTGGTCGCGGGGACTCGTTCTTTGGTGTTTTTTTGGATGTTGTATAAGGTGGGTGTATATGTATGTGTATATGTATATATATATATATATATATATATATATATATATATATATATATATATATATATATATATGTATATGCATATATATATATATATATATATATATATATATATATTATATATATATATATATATATATATATATATATATATATGTCTGTGTGTGTGTGTGTGTATGTGTATGTGCGTGTGTGTGTATGTATGTATGTATATATATATATATATATATATATATATATATATATATATATATATATATATTTATATATAAGGTGGTTATATATATATATATATATATATATATAATATATATATATATATATATATATATATATATATATATATATATATATAATATGCACACATCATATACTGTATATAGTCTAGATATATGCTCTACCAATGTTTTTTTATTGAATAGATCATCACACATATATTTTGATTCCAACTTGCACTAAACTATCAAGTAGCTGATACTCTAATTCTATTTGCAGCTATCTAATTACTGTAATTACCTCGTTATCTCATTAGTCACATTGTTTGACATCTAAATGAATAGCACAGAATATGCTTGTAGCTTGATATATACTTCAGAATTGACTATTATACGTCAACATTTTTCAAAAGCAAATAGTGATTAACATAAAACAAATATCAAAGTCATATCCTTCATATTTATTGGTAGTTTTGATATATAACCTTAATAGTATGCACACAAACACCCACTCACCCAAACCCACATACACACACATACATAAACACACACACACACACACACACATACATACATATATATATATATATATATATATATATATATATATATATATATATATATATATACTAATCATATATGAATATACTTATATGCATGCATACATCCCAACATTAAAGTGGCAATCCAAGCAATGAAATATATATACAGATAAATCTCAGATATTAATGAATATAAAATGCAAAGATAAACTTATCTAATAGATTTATGAAGTTGAAAACAAATTTCCTCTTTTACCAATTCATATACCCACTCTTATAATTTCCTCTCTCTCTATTTCTCTCTCTCTATCTATTCATCAATCATCATCACCATTATCGTCTTATCTTTGACCAATCATCATCACTATTATCGTTTTATCTTTGCCCAATCATCATCACCATTATCATTTTATGTCTGACCAATCATCATCACCATTATCATTTTATCTTTGACCAATCATCATCGCTATTATCGTTTTATCTTTGACCAATCATCATCACCATTATCATTTTATCTTAGACCAATCCTCATCACCATTACCGTCTTATCTTTGACCAATCATCATCACCATTATCGTCTTATCTTTGATCAATCATCATCACCATTATCATTTTATCTTTGACTAATCATCATCACCATTATCGTCTTATCTTCGACCAATCATCATCATCATAATCATTTTATCTTTGACGTGGTCGTGTGGCTCAGTGCCGGCTGTGATGTCCTAATGGCATCGAAGTGAGAGATGTTGGATGGTGCCGAGAAGTGCGTGTGGGTGTCTAAGGCTAATGAGGGTGAGGGGAGAAGAGGGTGAGGGGAGGAGAGGGAGAGGGGAGAGAGGTGGGGGGAGAGAGGTGGGGGAGGAGAGGATAAGGAAGGGAAAAGGGGAGGAGAGGGTGAGGGGAGGAGAAGGTGAGGGGAGGGGAGGGAGAGGGGAGAGAGGTGGGGGAAGAGAGGA
>NW_028234430.1:7495242-7501310 GCF_977035675.1 Penaeus japonicus
CAAGCCAAGAACGGATATTTTCGTTCGAGCACCGTGGTAAAACTTCAGCTGTTTAACGTCGCCTGAAGTCTTGTGGGAGGAATTATTGTCATCTCGGCAGACTCAAAAAAAAAAAAAAAAAAAAAAAAAAAAAAACCGAGTCCCGGTGGCAGAAAAGAACGAGACAATGGCATTTGCTGTGGCTCCTGATAAGCCAGACGACGGCTCTTTGATGCCTTTGCGACCTTCTGAGACGACTGCCATTCCTCGCGGAACATTAAAGGAGACGTAGAGCACCTATGACACGCAAGCAGTTTATGCTCCCTTGACTTAGCGGGCCATTCCGATACCACAGGAACCACAGGGTAATGCCACAGAGTCACACGTGTGCCACAGGGTACTTTAAGAGCTACATAGTACCACAGGAACCACGGGGTGATACCACAGGACACCACAGGAGTCTTAGGATACCACGAGCATCACAGGATATTACAAAATACACCATAGCGCACCACACAATACCATAAACGCTCAGTCATGGCAGCACAATCACCATACTTCCTTTGTCAATGATGCAATTTATTGCAGCAATAACCCCGCACCGAAAACAACACCATCCTCAGTAATAGTGTAATGCAACCACACCAACTTGCAATGAAATTAGATCTCTGACACCATTAACAATGAAACTTATTATTTACTTATTATTATCTTTGTTATTATCAATTATCATTATTGTTATCATTGATGGTTATCATTATGATTATCATTAAAACTTGTTGATTAGTTAAATAATATTAATTAAATTTAGATATCAAACACGAGGACTGTATCGTGAAAAAAAATTGCAACATCGAAGCTAAGACCTGCATCGTCATCAGCTCCTTCAACATGCAAGATGGGAAAAAGATGCAATACCACATTGATATTTTGATTGAATGACAATCCTTCCTGACTGAAATTTGAACCCATTGCGCCTGAACTTCATGAGCAGCGCCGGTAATATCATCACTAACTCAGATAAAATCATCATCTCAACTGACAGGTATCATCACCATCACCACAAACTCAGAATGATCATCACCTCAGTTCGATTGAGGACACGAATGATATCACTATCATCATTATCACAAACTCAGAATCATCATAAATTCAACTCTTGTGATGACCTGAATAACATCATCACCTTCACCACAAACTCAGAATCACCATCATCTCAACTATAGTGATGACACGAATAACAACATCACCACCATCACAAACTCAGAATCACCATCATCTCAACTCTAGTGATGACAAGAATACCATCACCACAAACTCAGAATCACCATCATCTCAACTCTAGTGATGACCTGAATAACATCATCACCATCATCATCACAAACTCAGAATCACCATAAACAACTTTAAAGATGCCAAGACTAACATCACCACCACCATCATCACCACAAACTCAGAACCCCCATCACCTCAACTCCAATGATACCAAAAAAAACAACACCACCACCACCATCACCACAAAACTCAGAACCCCCATAACCTCAACCCAAACGACGACGGCAACAAGAACACCCTCCCCATCATCACAAACCGCACATCATCACCGGCTTACCATCATCATCACAGCGGTCGCCCCAACACCATCCCCACCACCATCCCAGCCACAATACCTCGCCTCCAACTGCTGACTTAAAATTGAAGCTGCTCGGAGCCACGCGAAGCCGAGATCTCGAGTCTGCAAGATGTTGACTTTGCAACAAATAACTGACACCACGTGGATGTCAGTGTTTGTCTCGTCCTCAGTGATGCAGCCTACAGTTAATTTATTTGTTGTCGTTTTGCGTGAATGTTTTTTTGTTGTTGTTCTGTTGTATTTTTTGTTCTGTTGTATTTTTTGTTCTGTTGCATTTTTTGTTCTGTTATATTTTCTGTTGTTCTATTGTTTTGTTGTATTTTCTGTTGTTCTGTTGTATTTTCTGTTGTGCTGTTGTATATTATATTATTGTTGTATTTATGTTACTCTTGTATTTTCTGTTGTGCTGTGTTATTTTCTGTTGTATTTTCTGTTGCTCTGTTGTATTTTCTGTTGCTCTTGCATTTTCTGCTATGTTGTATTTTCTGTTGTGCTGTTTTATTTTCTGTTGCTCTGTTGTATTTTCTGTTGCTCTATTGTATTTTTTGTTGTTCTGTTGTATTTCCTGTTGTTCTATTGTTTTTTCTGCTGTCCTGTTTGTATTTTCTGTTGTTCTGTTGTATTTCCTGTTGTTCTATTGTTTTTTTCTGCTGTCCTGTTTGTATTTTCTGTTGTTCTGTTATATCTATTGTTGCTCTGTAATATTCTATGTTGTATTTTCTGTTGCTCTGTTGTATTTTCTGTTGTTCTGTTGTATATTATGTTGTTCAGATGTATTTTCCGTTTTTCAGTTGTATTTTCTGTTGTTCTGTTGTATTTTCTGTTGTTCAGTTGTATTTTCTGTTGTTCTGTTGTATTTTCTGTTGTTTTGTTGTATTTCCGAAGATCTGGAGATCAACATTTTCCTTTTTTTCTTTTCCTTTTTTTTCTTTATTCTTCTTAACTTTTCGATACATGTTTGGGCTGGACTGAGCACCTTAAGATGTTGTGTTTTCTATCATTCTCCTTCTCCTTTTCTCCTTCTCTTCCTTCCTCTGATATTCATCCCTTTCCCTCTCGTTTTCTCATTTTTGCTATCCATCACCTTTGCTCTCCTTTTCTCCTAGTTCCCTAACTCGCACTTTCTCCCTCTCCTTCCTACCACCCGCTCTCCCTCTCTCTATCTATCTATCTCTCTTTCTCTCCCTCTCTCTCTCTCTCTCTCTCTCTCTCTCTCTCTCTCTCTCTCTCTCTCTCTCTCTCTCTCTCTCTGTCCTCTCTCTCTCTCTCTGTCCTCTCTCTCTCTCTCTCTCTCTCTCTCTCTCTCTCTCTCTCTCTCTCTCTCTCTCTCTCTCTCTCTCTCTCTCTCTCTCTCTCTCTCTCTCTCTCTCTCCCTCCCTCCCTTCCCCTCTCTCTCTGTCTCTCCCTCTCTCTCCCTGTCTCTCTCTTACACGTACACACACACACACACATACACACACAGATCCCCCCTCCCCAACTCCTCTCTCAGGTTCCTCCCAGCCCGTTGCTATTGTTGCTTCAAGATCAGACGATGGCAATGCGATGGTTGCATGACCATACTGTGGGTGGAGGGGGAGGAGGGGGGTATACCTAAAACCTTTGAAGTATGGGATTCGAGTGAAAGAAGAGAAGGACAGAGGAAGGCGGAAAGATAGAAAAGAGAGATCATGATGTCAATCCTTTCTTCACACGCACGCACACACACACACACTTACACAAACACTTACACACACACACACACAAACACACACTTACACACACACACACACACACATAGACACACACTTACATACACATACTTACACACACTTACACACACACTTACACACACACAATCCCTCAAGCAGTTAAAACTTACTCCCCTACTTCTCCCCAACCACTACTTATTCAAATAAATCTAACGACTTTATATCCTCTGAAGTTAAACATCTAAGTATCACGAAACACATCTACACTACACAAACACAGAGAAAATGATATATCATCTAGTTATTAGGTATAATCTTAGGTTACGAGAACAAATTAAGGGAAACCGGGCCTTGGGAAATCAAAACGTTAAGCCAATCTAACTTTCCTGTTTGAACACGTCCAGCTGGGGAGACCCTTAGGTTGCGGGGATTATTATCATTATTATCATTATTATTCTGATAATAATGATGGTAATAACGATGATAATAACGATGATAATAACAATTGTAATAATAGCAATGATAGGATAATGGTCATTATAGCCATTGTGATATTGATGACGATGATATTGATGATAATGATAATAATGAAAATGATAACAACAACAATAATGACAATCATTATGATAATGATAATGATAATGATAACAGAAATAATGATTATAAAAATGATAGTACTAATAATAATGATGAAAATAATAATGGTTATGATAATGATGATAATAGTAATAATAATAGTATTAATAATAATAATAGTAATAATAATAATACCGAAAACAAACATAATTATTATGATAATAGCAACAATAATAATGATAGTGCAGTACACTCAAGCATATGTATATATATATATATATATATATATAATATATATATATATATATATATATATATATATATATATATATATATATATATATATATATATAACTATATATATATATATATATATATATATATATATTATATATATATAATATATATATATAATATATATATATATATATATATATATATATATATATATATATATATATATATATATATATATTATATATATATATATATATATATATATATATATATATTATATATATAATATATATATATCAGCATAAACATTTCCACAAGCACATTCATCTACGTCCCCACACGTCATAAAGATCCCTCTTTTCGCTCCCAGAATTCAATAAAGTAGACGTGCAAACATTGCCCCCGCCCCCCCCCCAACCCTCTGAAGTACCCTTCCCTCCTCCCCCCCCCCCCCTCTCCTAAAATACTCTGTTCTCCCTTCATCCTCTTGTTGTGATATAACCCTTCCTTTTCCCACTCCTATACCTTGAGGTGACCTCCCCTGTTCCTATCCTTACCCCTGCTCTTAAGTATCTTCCCCTACTTCTTTCTCTGTCTCCATCCTTACCCCTTCCACCATCCCCGTCCCTACTCCCCCGGTCATACCCATTCCCATCATCCTACACTGTAGCATACCCCCACCCACTCCCCACCACCATCACCCATCCACCCACCCACCCAAACCCATGAATACCCTTAAGTATCTCTCTATCCCCTCCACCCCCAGCATCCCACCACCCCCAGCATCCCACCAGCCGCAGCATCCCACCACCCCCAGCATCCCACCACCCCCAGCATCCCACCACCCCCAGCATCCCACCACCCCCAGCATCCCACCACCCCCAGCATCCCACCACCCCCAGCATCCCCCCACCCCCAGCATCCCACCAGCCGCAGCAATCCCTCCACCCCACTTCCCACCACCGCACATCCCCCATCCCCCACAACCCACCACACCCACATCCTCCACCCCCCATCATCCTCCAACCCTCAGCAACTCCACCGCATCATCCCTCCACCCCATCATCCCTCCAACCCCAGCATCCTCCCACCCCCAGCAATCCCTCCACCCCTACAGCTGCACCACCCCCAGCATCCCACCACCCCCAGCAGACCACCTGCCGCACTTCCCTCCACCAGCTCCCAGCATCTCCGCCCCCCACCTCCCCCACCACCCCCCCACCCCCAGCATCCCACCACCCCCAGCATCCCACCACCCCCAGCATCCCACCACCCCCAGCATCCCACCACCCCCAGCATCCCACCACCCCCAGCATCCCTCCACCCCCAGCATCCCTCCACCCCCAGCATCCCTCCACCCCCAGCATCCCTCCACCCCCAGCATCCCACCACCCCCAGCATCCCACCACCCCCAGCATCCCACCACCCCCAGCATCCCACCACCCTCAATCCTACACCTCACAGCATCCTACCACCCCCAGCATCCCACCCCCCCCAGCATCCCCCCCCCCCCAGCATCCCACCACCCCCAGCATCCCCCCACCCCCAGCATCCCTCCACCCCCAGCATCCCCCCACCCCCAGCATCCCACCACCCCCAGCATCCCACCACCCCCAGCATCCCACCACCCCCAGCATCCCACCACCCCCAGCATCCCACCACCCCCAGCATCCTACCACCCACAGCATCCCACCACCCCCAGCATCCCACCACCCCCAGCATCCCTCCACCCCCAGCATCCCACCACCCCCAGCATCCCTCCACCCCCAGCATCCCACCACCCCCAGCATCCCACCACCCCCAGCATCCCACCACCCCCAGCATCCTACCACCCACAGCATCCCACCACCCCCAGCATCCCACCACCCACAGCATCCTACCACCCACAGCATCCTACCACCCACAGCATCCCACCACCTTCCCAGGACATCTCCACACCACCCCCCCAGCATCCC
>NW_028234430.1:7508910-7511941 GCF_977035675.1 Penaeus japonicus
AGATAGATATATAGATAGATTAGGCCGATGAGAGAGAGAGAGTGAGAAGAAGAGAGAGAGAGCGAGAGAGCTCGAGAGAGAATAGTCGAGAGCGAAAGAGCAGAATGACGAGAGCGTAGAAATAGATAGACATAATACGGATAGATAGCATAGTCGCTGCAAGAAGATAGACCCTCAGATCCTCGATAGATAGACCAGACCGAGGAGACGAGTAGCGAGGAGAGCGAGAGAGAGACAGAGAAAGATAGATAGATAGATAGATGATATAAGTCACAGAAGACCATCTGTTTCATTCACGCGGACTGAGCAAATATCTACCCGCCATATCAAGTAAAATACCTAGCTACATAAATAATAAGATATAACCATTTATAAAAGCACCTCCAAATAGCAATATACAAACGAAGACAAATATGGAACAGGTGAAAGGTAGAGGATCGCACAGGTAGTGGGGAAGGAGCGTGGGTGTGTGGAGGTGGAAAACAAAGATTGAGCTTGTGGGCGGCGTGGGATAATTTTTCAAGGGCTATGAAATTTATGGAGATGAATGACAATTAGGTCATATGAAATGTGGGCGTGTTTTGAATTGGGAATATGTGAGGAAGTAAAGTGTAAATGTATATTTGCTACTACAATCAATCTATTTTAGATTACTATCTATCTGTTTATAAGCTGTGTGTGTGTGTGTGTGTGTGTGTGTGAAAGAGAGAAAGAGAGAGAGAGAGTAGAGAGAGAGAATTTAGAGAAAGAGTGTGATAGAGAGAGAGAGAGAGAGAGAGAGAGAGAGAGAAAGAGAGAGAGAGAGAGAGAGAGAGAGAGAGAGAAGTAGACAAAAACGAAAAGAAATGGGAAAGCGGAATATAAAAGAGCAAAAATACAGGAATAGAAATACAAAAAGTAAGGGAAGGAAAAAGGAGACACCAGACAAAGAGAGAGAAATGCAGCAAATGATGATAAACAACTTTGGAGAGTCATTTAGGGGAGAAAACTCGTAAAGCAAAGGTAGTTGTGTTATAGGAAACAGAATCAACAGATGCAATGGCAAAGAAAAGGTGTCGAAGGTATTAAACAGTGTTAGAAGGAAAGTGAAAGGGATAGAGAGGAAAAAAGAATTTGGAGGAAAAAGGATTAGATCTAAATGAAAAGGAATAACTATGACATTGATTTTGAAAAGGGGAAGTTTAGATTAATTTTTGCTTGGAAGTAGTGATGTTGTGTTTGGTGTTGCAAAGTGTGAGGAAAGGTAGAAAATACTTGATATTACATATGAGGCATTTTGCTATTATAATTATTCACCGAAGAAAAACAGCTTGAGAAGCATAAAAAAAAAAAAAATCATCGTGTTTTTCCAACTATTCTAGTGTATTATTTTTTTTGTTGTTGTTAAATTAATATATAAATATGTTTTTAGCTCTAATTGTTTTATGGATGGGGTTATGTGTCAAGTAGAACATTTTAGTGTACAATTTTCAGTTACTCCATTCTTTGGCCTGTAGTGGTTTTATTTTTTTAGTGCTTTTCGATCTACAGTCACTTTGTTTTGTTTCATGATCACCAGGTTATACATAAATATACCACTCTTTCATCACTATCTAATCTACATAATGTATATATATATTCAAAATAATATACAAATATATATATATATAATATATATAAACATACATCTATAAATATATATTATATATATAAATATATATATATATATAACTTATATATATAAATATATAAATATGCATTTGTGGTTTGTGTGTGATTTGTATGTATATGTAAATAGGTAATTCATAAATATGTACATTCATTTATCCATATACATATATATATATAAATATATATATAAATATATATATATATATCTATATATATATATAATATATATAAATATCTATATAATGATTTTATGAAAATATGTTAATATATCATATATATATGGCAAAATATAATATAAAATTTATACCTAAATATATATATATAAATAATAATATATATCTATATATATAACTAAATCGAAATATGATATAAGTGTATATAAGTAATGCAACTGATATATATATTTATATATCAATAAATATATAACTATATATATATAATATATATATATATATATAAATACATATAGAGCACCCACTCAGGTCAAAATATATAAAATATATATATATAAAATATATATATAAAATAATATATATATATAATAATATAACATTGTTATATATACATATATATATATATAGATATATATCATATATCTAAATAGATAAATAATATATATATGTATATATATATAAATATATATATATAGATTTATAATATAAATATATATATATATATATAAATGAATATATCCCATGTCTAAATTTATATAACTATATACTATAATATATTTATAGAAATATATATAAATATAAATAAAAATAAATATAAATAATATATATATATATAATATATATAAAAAATATATATAAAAACATATATATACATATCAATGTATATATATTATATATATGCATATATTCATTTATCTCTTTCATTTATATATACACACATTATGTAAACCTTTTACATACATGAACCATGTGAATGCCCAAGGATTCACGCTTGTCAACAAGTCCGACATTTATTGGAGAATGTCTAACATTCTACTATATCTCATACCTCTATCAATCCCTGCTGACAGTTCTATATAACCATGCACCTCCATTATATAATTTAAACTCTTCATAATTAACATTCATGAAAATTTAAACATATCCAGCTTACTCCGATTAATACACGCATTTGAGCAAATAGTTCGCTATAATGTTAACTTTTTGAGGTGAAGTACTTATGGAAATAAAACCGATTTTTAATCTTACATCCTATATATCTATGCCTTTTTTATGGAAATACTGATGAACATTAAAAAAATATATAAATAAATGTAATATATATATATTTATATAATATAAATATAATAGAGATATGTAATCATAGATATGTATATAAATTTATATATAGGTATAAATATTACATAAATAAATATATATATATATAT
>NW_028234430.1:7512041-7524541 GCF_977035675.1 Penaeus japonicus
CTTGATCATATTACAATCATATCACAGCACATAATGGAGTACATTTCTCACACATCATTCCTCTACATTATCTAAATATCCCGTAATCGAAAAATCAATCACAAAGGCAAAAGTAAATCTAACCCAATTCATTATCTCTAGAAGCTCTAAGTCACATTAAACCTTTATAATCGGGTGAGACCTTTACGATATCCAGACGCCATAAAACACCTTCATCACACAAACCAAAAATATTATCATGAAGGTCACATTCATCACAACTAGTGCTTTAATTCTAACTAATAGCTTTAAGTCTAGTAATTTATTCAAGTGAGTAAAGAGAAGCTTTTTTTTCTTTTTTTTTCGCGAGTTCTGGAGAGACTCCCAACAGACATTATTAAAAGGTCAGGAGTTAAGTACAGCTTCATGCCGTAGCTTCTGCCTGGTGCATATGATAATTATTTCTCCAGTGCCTTCCTTACCTTGCTTACGTGGTGCATATGTGTATGTGGGTTATTTATGTATGTATGTGTGTGTATATATATATATATATATATATATATATATATATATATATATATATATATATATATATATATATATATATATATATATACACCACACACACACACACTTACAAACGTGCATACATATATACATATATATATCTCCTTTCCCTCCCTCCTTCCCTTCATTTCTCCCTCTCTCATTCCTTCCTTCCTTCTCCTCCACCTGCTTCTCTCCTTTCCTCCATCCCTCTTCCTCCTCCTCCTCCCTCCATCCTCTCTTCTTCCTCTCGAACCCTCCTTTATAATCTTTCTTTTCCTCCCCTCCCTCCATTCCTCCCTCCCTCCCTCCTCCCTCCCTCCCTCCCTCCCTCCTTCCCTCCTCTCTTCTTCCTCTCGAACTCCCCCTCCCTCCCTCCTTCCCTCCTCCCTCCCCTCCCCGCACCTCTTCTCTTCTTCCTCTCAAACTCCCCCTCCCTCCTTCCCTCCCCATCCTCCTCCCTCCTTCCCTCCTCCCTCCCTCCTCCCTTCTTCCTCTCGAACCCTCATTCCCCTCTCCCTCCCTCCTCTCTTCTTCCTCTCAAACTCCCCCTCCCTCCTTCCCTCCCCATCCTCCTCCCTCCCCCCTTCCTCCCTCCCTCCCTCCTTCCCTCCTCTCTTCTTCCTCTCGAACCCCCCTCCCTCCTCTCCCTCCCTCCCTCCCGTCTTCTCTCCCTCCCTCTTCTCTTCTTCCTCTCGAACTCCCCTCTCCCTCCCTCCTTCCCTCCTCCCTCCCCTCCCCCACCTCTTCTCCCCCGACGTATTGTGTGCACAGAGTCGCGAACTGGTATAATCCTGGAGTTCTGCTGACGCTGCTCCTGCTATCGTATTTTTTTTTTCTTTCTTTCTTTTGGGGGGTAAGGGGGAGCTCGTGGGGTTATTAAGAGGTTGAGAGTGGGGAGGAAGGGGGTGGGGGGACGGGTGGTATTAAGGGTGAGGGGCTAGGGGTGGGGATGGGGGTGGGTGGGGGGATGTTTTTGAGGGTTAGGTTAGTCGTTATTTCTGAAGCGATTGTTTCGTGAGCGCGAAAAAAAAACGCGGGAATTTCTGTTGGTTGAGAGTGTTTATTTCTGTATTTTATAGGTATATTTGTGTTTATTTCTAACTATTTTAGGCTTTTGGAAGAAGGTTATATTAGCCCCTTCTCCCCTCACCCTCACCCTCACCCTCCCCCCTAAAAACAAAAGAAAAAAAAGAAGAAAAAGATGAATCGCAGATCAGATGACAGTGTTGCCATATGCAGATCAACGAATAGCATCGAATTTCACAATATTTTCTCCTCCGGTGAAATAAGCTTCGTAGTAAAATCATACCTATAAGGTATGTTAATAACTCCAGCTACAAATACATCAGAAAAAAAATAAATAACTAAACAACGTAACGGAAACCTTACCCAAAACTTACGAATGCAACAAAGTATACAAAAAACAACAACAACAACAAAAATACATGTAAATTTCCAGAAAATAAAATCACAAAACTTTTTAAAAATCTGTTCTTAATTCCAACCAACAGGCTTATTTCGGCATAAATCGGGTACAAAATAAACTCCATTATAACTAGGTCTTCTTCTAGAAACACAAAGACAAGACTTGAGTCATCTTGAGTCACTAAAATGAAGCCAAAGAAGTGAGTCACTCTTGAACAGAAGCTACTGTTGTTGCAAGTTATCTTATTGTCATATATTCATGCTGTTGTGTTTTGTGTTGTATGTTATCCTCGTATTTTATTATTGTTGGGGTTAATGGTGTTTTATATCATCTGATGTTGTATTTTGTGTATCATTACAAGTATCATGTAATATTGTTGTATTTTATATTGTGTGATATGTTAATGTTGAATTTTGTGTTTAATTGAGATAAAATGCATTATGTATATAGTTAAAATAAAATTTAATTATCATCAAAATAATTCTATTGATATTATCATTATCATCATTTTCTTCATTGTTGTTATCATTAACGTCATTCTATTAGCGCAACATGTATATCATTATCATTTAATTATTCAATTCATGATAGCTGACATCAATATTAATGCTGGCTTGCATAATTAATACTTTCCATCTATTTTAGTAAAACTGACTGAATCTGCTATATCACTGGATTGTTTCTGATTCTAGCACTTAACACAAGTACACGCTTACAAATACAAGATCACTTTATATATACAGACATAAATATATATATATATATATATATATATATATATATATATATATATATAATATATATATATTATATATCTATATATATATATATATATGTATCTCTGTATATATATATTTGTGTGTGTGTGTGTGTGTGTGTGTGTGTGTGTGTGTGTCTGTATGTGTGTGTATGTATATATTTATATATATTCATATATGATATATATGTGTATATATTATATATATATAATATATATATATATATATATATATATATATATATATATATATATATTATATATATATATATATATATATATATATATATATGCATACATATATATACATATACATATATATGTATACACTGATATGTATATACCTATTCACATACAAATATGCATATCCATCTACCTACAAAACAACAGACCTCCACAACCATCCCCCTTTATCCAACCATCCCCTATTATCCACACATAACCACACACATCTTTCCCCTCCATAATCCATAATACATCCCAAGAAATACAAAAACCACACACACAAAAAAAGGAGAATCACCACACATGAAGGAAGAATTCCGAAGAACTTGATCGACCTCCGTTAAACGACGACATGAACGAACGATAACCTTCCGAATGGCGTTATTAACACACTCGGATATTCGTGGATGGTCGCTTTTTATGACGACGCTAAAACCACGTGAAAATGATAAGGAAACCACGTGAAAATGAGAAGGAAATCACGTGAAAATGATGAGGAATCACGTGAAAAGGATAAGGAAACCACGTGAAAATGATGAGGAATCACGTGTAAATGATAAGGAAACCACGTGAAAATGATTAGGAAACCACATGAAAATAATAAGGAAACCACGTGAAAAGGATAAGGAAACCACGTGTAAATGATGAGGAATCACGTGTAAATGATAAGGAAACCACGTGAAAATGATTAGGAAACCACATGAAAATAATAAGGAAACCACGTGAAAAGGATAAGGAAACCACGTGTAAATGATGAGGAATCACGTGAAAAGGATAAGGAAACCACGTGAAAATGATAAGGAAACCACGTGAAAATGATTAGGAAACCACATGAAAATAATAAGGAAACCACGTGAAAAGGATAAGGAAACCACGTGTAAATGATGAGGAATCACGTGAAAAGGATAAGGAAACCACGTGAAAATGATAAGGAAACCACGTGAAAATGATTAGGAAACCACGTGAATATGATAAGGAAACAACGTGAAGATGATAAGGGAACCACGTGAAAATGATAAGAAAACCACGTGAAAAAATAAGGAAACCACGTGAAAATAATAAGGAAACCACGTGAAAATGATAAAGAAACCACATGAAAATTATAAAGAAACCACGTTAGAATGATAAGGAAACCACGTGAAACTGATAAGGAAACCACGTGAGAATGACAAGGAAACCACGTGAAAATAAAAAAGGAAACCACGTGAAAATAAAAAGGAAACCACGTGAAAATTTATACGGAAACCACGTGAGAATTATTAGGAAACCATGTAAAGATTATAAGAAAACCACGTGAAAATAATAAGGAAACCACGAGAAAATGATAAGGAAATCACGTGAAAATTATAAGGAAACCACGTGAAAATGATTAGGAAACCACATGAAAATAAGGAAATCACTTGAAAATGATAAGGAAACCACGTGAAATTATAAAGAAACCACGTGAAAATGATAAGGAAACCACGTGAAATTATAAAGAAACCACGTGAAAATGATAAGGAAACCACGTGAAAATTATAAAGAAACCACATGAAAATAATAAGGAAACCACGTAAAAAAAATTAGGAAACCACGTGAAAATGATAAGAAAACCACGTGAAAATGATAAGGAAACCACGTGAAAATTATTAGGAAACCACTTGAAAATGATAAGGAAACCACGCGAAAATGATAAGTAAAACCACGCGAAAATGATAAGTAAAACCACGCGAAAATGATAAGGAAAAAAAAAGATCATGAACATTTGCATGGAAAACGTTTTGGTTTCGATGTAAATAGTGATGTCATGTTGTAAGGAACACATAGGAAGAACCCATGTAACACTTATGAATATATAAACACCAGCATGCCATGAGGCCACGCCATAAATAGAATCCTGCATGACTGGAGCAAGACATGAAGGAACATGCACGGCCTTCAGAGTGGGAAAGAGAAGAAGATCTTGCGCCGCTGTCTGGCACAGTGCCAAGGGCGATAGACTTTTTGGGGGGTGAGGGAGGGGGGGGAATCGAGAGAGAGAGGGGAGGGTGGAGGGGGGCGGAGGAGGAGGAGGAGGAAAGAAAGGGAGAGAGGGAAAGGCGGGCGGATCGTCAAAGAGGAAGATGGGTGTGAGAGAAAGGCAGACAGAAAGAAAGGGATGGAGAGGGAGAGACGAAGATGAAGACAAAGAAAGGCGGAGATAGAGATAATGCTAACAAAAGAGAAAGACCGAGAACAAGGAAAAAGAACAATAAAGAGAAAGAGAGGGTGATAGAGAAGGATAGATAGAATGGGAGAGAGAGAGAGATAGATAGAAGACGAAAGTCAGAAACAGATAGAGTGAAAACCAAACAGAGAGGAAGAAAAAGAAAAAGAAAGAAAAATAGAGAGAAAACCAAAGTGAGAGAAAGAGAAAGAGAGACAGAAATATAGGTAAAGACAGAGAGAAAGATACAGATACAAAGAGAAAGAGAGACAGAAACATAGGCAAAGACAGAGAAAAATACAGATACAAAGAGAAAGAGAGACAGAAAGATATAAGACAAAGAGAAAGAGAGACAGAAAGATAGATAAGACAGAGAAATAGCGAGAGAGTCCCATGCCATCGAGATGCCCATTTAGGGAGGCGACACGCGAAGAATTTCTTAAACGTTGGGAGTAATTGGCTCACGTCTCTTGACCTTCCTCTTCGCTCTTCTTTAGTCAGCATTGCTAGTCAGTTGTTTATTGTTTGCATATTGATTCATTGGTTTATGCTTCTTTATTTTTTATATACATACGTATATGTATATGTATATATGAATACACACACACACACACACATAGACACACACACACACACACACACACACACACACACACACACACAATATATATATATATGTATATATGTGTGTGTGTGTGTGTGTGTGTGTGTGTGTGTGTGTATTCATATATACATATACATATACGTATGTATATAAAAAATAATATATATATATATATATATATATATATATATATATATATATATATACATATATATATATATATACACACATATATACATATATATATAATCACTATTCACATTCACTATCCTCTATCTATTGATTGGTCTATACTCATAATTTCTTCGTCTGTTTATCCAACAAGATAAATTTCATATTCTAGCAATTTTAATCATATGTTTGACTGATTGTTTGGTTTATTCTTTATCCTTATATTTCTTTTCTTTCTTTCTTTTTCTTTTTTAGTTTGATTATAATCATTTTCATAATTCCTCTTTTACTCTGTTATCAGTATTCCCATATTCATAATCTATCTCATTCTGCTTTTTATTCACCGTTATTTGTCTATCTATTAATTTACTTATTTACTTCTCCTACTTAATTATTTTTATCTAATATTTGTCTCTTCATCAAATACGAACAAATACCTACATCTTAATATCATCATCATATTTATTACTTATCAATACATAGAACAAAAATAAAAAGTCATATTGCATATCGACTTCATGCAACATATATCTTTAAAAAATAGATATGTTATAGATATAAGGCATCGCAAATAAATCTATGTAATATGTTTTGCGCTGGTTTATTGCACGCTTGCTTCTGTGAAAAAGTTTCCCAATAAAATACATTCGGGCAAACATAATGGAAATTTACTGCTAAAAAAAATGAGACGCAAAGGTCAGGGAGAATAAGAGAGAGAGAAAAAGAGAGAGAAAGAGAGAGAGAGAGAGAGAAAAACAAAAAGAGTGAAAGAAAGAGAGAGAGAGAGAGAGAGAGAGAGAGAGAGAGAGAGAGAGAGAGAGAGAGAGAGAGAGAGAGAGAGAGAGAGAGAGAGAGAGAGAGAGAGAGAGAGAGAGAGAGAGAGAAAGAGAGAGATAGATAGAGAGAGAAAGAGAGAGAGAGAAAGAGAGAAAGATAGAGACATCCTAAGGAGAGTTACCCATTGCAGAGATAGAGAGACGAACAGACAGAATAAAGAGAGAGAGAGAGAGTGAGTGAGGAAAGAGCGCGAGAGAGTGAGATAGGAGAGTGAATTTAATAGAATTAGCCTCTGCTAATGTCTTAAAGGAAGGCAAAGGTAAGGGGGGGGGAGGGGCTCCTGCTACTACCTCTTGCGTAGCCCTTGATAGCCAAGGCAAGACGCCTGATGTCATGTCGAAACGGGTTGAGATGAACTTTCTTTAATCATAGGAGGGGAAGGGGGGGGGGGTATGAAGGGGAGGGAGAGGGGAGTGGGGGAAGGATAGGGAGAGGGTGAGTGGCAGAAGGATAGAGAGATAGAGAGGAGGAGAGGGTGGCGAGGGTAGGAGGGAAAGGGAGAGGGTAATGGAGAGGGTGAGTGGAAGAAGGAAACGGGAGAGAAAGAATGAGAGAGAAGGGGATAGTGAGAGGGAGGGTGTGAGAAAGTGAGAGAGAGAGAGAGAGAGAGAAAGAGAAAAAGTGAGAAAGAGAAGAAGAGAGAGAGAAAAAGAGAGAGTGAAAGAAAAAAACAGAGATAGATAAATAAATAAATAATATAAATAAATAAATGAAGAGAAATACAGATAGAAAAAAAGCTAGAAAAAGATAAACCTCGAACCCATTTCCTCAAGCAAGACCTCCCAGCCTAGCAGCATCTGGCAACAGTGTCATCATCCCATCCCATCCCGATCGCTGCCGGAACGCACTATAGGCCGACTGGTGTTTTAGAGCGCCGGATAACACGACTCTCTTAGTAACCCGGTAACTATGGCGCCAATATCGGAAATCCATCGCCAGTGAACTCCTCTGCATGCGCGCCGATATGTTTGTAGTGATACGACAAAGTATTAAGGATGGCTTTCGCTCGGTGTAGGTCGCTGGGGGATGCGACATCGGTGCCACAATGGCGAAGTATCCTTTCTTTGATGAGGGCGTGATGGAGGAGAGAGAGGTATCGGGTGGCTTTGGGTGGGTTTGTTTGTTTGTGTGTTTGTGAGTGTGTGTGAGAGGGAGAGAGAGAGAGAGAGTATGTGTATGTGTGTTGGTGTGTGCGTGCGTGTTTTTTGTTTGTTTGTTTGTTTGTAGGTTATTAGGTGTGGTTGTGTTTTTTTTTTTCTCTCTTTTTTTTCTTTCGTTTCTGGTGTATGGTATCCGAGTCTGTTCTTGTGTGGCTTTGTTGTTTTTTGTTTGTTTGTTTTTGCTCTCTGCGTGTGTCTGTGTCTGTTTGTGCGGTTGTGTGCGGTTTCATTTGTTTGAGTGAAAGCTGAAGGCAAGAAAAGGTTTATAAGTTTAAGAAGGAAGTTATGAAATAGGAACTGGAACTATGATTGCGTACAGAGTTGTGCGAGAAAGAAAACACAAACATACAAACACAAACACACACACACACTCGCACAAACAAACAAACAAATAAACACACCATAAATGCACAAACTAATAGATTCATACCAACACCATCACCATACAAACATACTATCTCCAAATCCCCGTACAACATCTGATGTATCTACCTATACACTATACCACAATACACATCATCCTCACAATAAATAGTCCAACTGAGGCTTTCCGTGATAGAAATGATTATAAACATATAGAAGCCTCGATAATCGAACACAATCACACTTCAAAACAAATTTGACAAACTCGCTGCGCTTTCATCATACCGCGAGGCAAATGACACCCCATCACAGGCACCCCACAACACCATAACACCATAAGTCCAGCCCTCCAACGCTACGGAGAACGCACTCTACGTAATGACAACCAGACATCATAAAAGAGAGAGACACACACACACAAAAAAAAAAGAACACGACCGCTGCCATAACACCGCTATTGTGAACATCGAAAAAGAACACAACACAATTGTTATCCACACCATCACAATTTCTCCCACAACAAATACCAATAACGAAAACAACAAAAACAAAATAACAGAGCAATAACAAACAAAAAAACACCCCCCAAAAAAACAAAAGACAAAACACACGCACGCACACAGACAAACACAGTCCTCCGTGTATTTACTTCAGCATGAGAAAGGCAAGTCAATATTTCTGGTAATAGTAAACGGGGTTCTCGAACCACCAGGGAAGTGTAAGGCGAAAGGCGATACGCACAGGCGAGGGCTGGTGATAGGGAGGAGGTGAAGAGGTCATGATAGGAGGGAGGGGGTGATAGGGAGGAGGAGAGGTAGCAATAGGGAGAATGTGAAAAGGTGATGATAGGGAGGAGGAGAGGTAGCCATAGGGAGAATGTGAAGAGGTGGTGATAGGGAGGAGGAGAGGTAGCCATAGGGAGAATGTGAAGAGGTGGTGATAGGGAGGAGGAGAGGTAGCCATAGGGAGAATGTGAAGAGGTGGTGATAGGGAGGAGGAGAGGTAGCCATAGGGAGAATGTGATGAGGTCATGATAGGGAGGAGGAGAGGTAGCAATAGGGAGAAGAGGTGAAGTAGAGGTGGTGATAGGGAGGGAGATAATTATAGGAAGTGGAGGTGGTGATAGGGAAGGAGATAATGATAGGAAGTGGAGGTGGTGATAGGGAGAAGGAGGAGAAGTGATGATAGAGAGGAGCGGGGATGATAGGAGGGAGGAGATAATAGGAGTAAAGGTGGTGATAGAAAATAGGAGGGAGCAGATAATAGGAGGAGAAGGGTGATAGAGAGAAAGAGGTGAAGGTAGAAAAAGAATAAGACTGAGTAGGAGAGAAGGGATAACAAAATAAAGGAGAGGCATAACGAGAAGGATGAAGGATTATGGATGAGGAAATATCGCCGGACGAAGAATAGGAGAATGCATGTTAAGGGTGAGAGTCAGAGAGAGAGAAAGAGATGAAAAAAAATTTGCTTTTTGTTCAATAACACGATGAACAAGAGACGAGGTGAGAATGAGGAAGTATTAGCTGTGAGGAAAGAGAAAGGGTGAGGAGGAGAGGAAAATAGAATGAGGATTTGGATAAGGAAAAAAGAAAGATCGCCTTCCCCCCCAAAAAAAAAGGCAGATGAAGAAAGAAAGAGAGAGAGAAGAAGAAAGGGGGGAGGGGGGAAAGACAGGTGGAAAGTTTTTTTCCTCTTCCTTTTTTTCTCTTCTTTTCTCTCTACCTTACTCTCCCTCTCCATCTCTCTCTCTCTCTCTCTCTCTCTCTCTCTCTCTCTCTCTCTCTCTCTCTCTCTCTCTCTCTCTCTCTCTCTCTCTCTCTCTCTCTCTCTCTCTCTCTCTCTCTCTCTCTCTCTCTCCTTCTCTCTCTTTCTCTCTCTCTGTCTTACTATCCTTCTATCTCATATAGCTATTAACTTCAGTCAGAAACGGTGCCTTAGCAATATATATATTCATGTTTCTGTTAATAAATGAGTTTTTTTTAATGAGTGGCAAAACATATTTGATTAAAGGAAGGCCACCTTAACTCGTTCTCGACATGACAGCAGGCGTCTTCCCCAGCTATCTTGGGTTTTTCCTCTCCCCCTGACTCTCCATCTCCCTCTCCCCTTCCTTTTCCCTTTCCTTCTCCCTCTCCCTCTCCCTTTGCTTCTCCCTTTCCTTCTCCATCTCCCTCTCCCCTTCCTTCTCCTTTTCCCTCTCCTTCTCCCTCTCCCTTTCCCACTCACACTCGCCACCCTCCCCCCTCTTTTCTATCCTTCTCCTCTCTCTCTCCTTCTTCCACTCACTTCCTCTCTATCTCTATCTCTCTCTTTCCTTCTATCTTTTCTTCTCCTTCTCCCTTTCCTTCTCCCTTTCCTTCTCCCTCTCCCTCTACCTCTCCCTTTCCCTCTCTCCTATCTTTCTCCCTCTCCTTCTCCTTCTCCCACTCACTTCCTCTCTATCTCCCTCACCATCTCCGTCTCCCAATTCCTTCTCTCTCTCCTTCCTACCCCCCACCCCCTCCCCCCTATCCTCTTCCCTCGTACCAAACTATGATTAAAGAAAGTTCACCTTAACCCGTTCTCGCCATGACACCAAGCGTCTTGCCTTAGTTATCTCGAGCTACGCAAGATGTAGCAGCCGGAGCCCTTCCCCCCCACCCCCCTCCCTCTCTCGCCTTCACCTAGGGTATTAGCTGGGTCTAATTCTATTACATTCACTCTGCCACTCTCTCTCTCTCTCTCTCTCTCTCTCTCTCTCTCTCTCTCTCTCTCTCTCTCTCTCTCTCTCTCTCTCTCTCTCTCTCTCTCTCTCTCTCTCTCTCTCTCTCTCTCTCTCTCTCTCTCTCTCTCTCTCTCTCCTCTCCTCTCCATTTCTCCCTCTCTCTCCCTCTAACTCTTCTTCTCCCTCTACCTCTCCCTCTCCACTCTCTTTTCTTCTTTCCTCCTCACTCTCTCCCTCTGCTTCTTCATCTACCTCTCCCTCTAACTCTTCTTCTCCCTCTCCCTCTCCATTCTCTTTTCTTCTCTCCTCCTCACTCTCTCCCTCTGCTTCTTCATCTCCCTCTTCTACTTCTTTCACCCTCTCCCTCAGCCTCTGCCTCTCCCTTTCCCTATAAGTCTCCCACTTACCCTTACCCTCACCCCCACCCCCACCCCACCCCTTTTCTTATTTTCTCTACGAGAATTAAGTTTATTAAATTTCCATTGTCTGAATTCACGAATTTGTTATATATGCATAGTCTATGAAAACAGACAGATTAATTGATATCAAAAATAGATATATGTTGTTATTCCTCTCCATTTATTTACTCTTTTATCTATTCATTCATTGATTTACGAATTCATTCATATTTTACGAAAAGGCAAATGGAAATGAAATCTCCCACTTTCTGATTTCACGAACGACTTAAATTAAGAGAAATATAGATTAAAGTGATTATGCCTGAATTATCAATCGGAATTATTTTATCGTCATAATCACTATTGATTATTAATTGTCAATTATCAACCTGAATCGACTCGACTTTTAGATTAGAGAGATAGTTGAATTAACAAAATTAATATTTCGAAATATTTTTATTTTCTCTCTGTCTCTCTCCGGAAGATGAACGAAAATCTTCACAAATCATCATACGGATAACGTGATTAATTTGCAATGCATAGACCATAAAAATACAGATAGATAAATATACATCGAAAAATAAAAATGTTTCCCCTTTTTTTCCACCCGGAAGAAAAATGGAACGAGCTTATCTCTGCGGCATAAAGATTACGAAAGACACAAATAGATTATTCCTTTTTCTTATCAGGTGAAAGAAAGAAGACGAGTCTATATATGTAGCAGAAACATTGCGAAAATGTATTGATAAATGCATTATCAGAATGATATAGTTTAACAATCCATATACTAGAAAATGACAGAATATGTCAATTCTCTTTGTCTTTTTTTTTTCTCTATCTCTCTATCTCTCTCTCTCTTTCTCTCACTCTCCCTCTCTCACACATCCATTCTCTCTCTTTCTCTCGCTATCTCTCTCTCTCTCTCTCTCTCTCTCTCTCTCTCTCTCTCTCTCTCTCTCTCTCTCTCTCACCATCTATCTATCTATCTCTTCCTCCCTCCCTCCCTCTCTCCCTCTCTCTCTCTCTCTCTCTCTCTCTCTCTCTCTCTCTCTCTCTCTCTCTCTCTCTCTCTCTCTCTCTATCTATCTATCTATCTCTCTCTCTCTCTCTCTCTCTCTCTCTCTCTCTCTCTCTCTCTCTCT
>NW_028234430.1:7529541-7532041 GCF_977035675.1 Penaeus japonicus
GTATATATATATATATATATATATATATATATATATATATATATATATATATATATATATATATACATTTATATCCTAGAATGATATTCTCACAACCTCACAAATAACCGAAACCGAACGAAGTTCACTGTTTCTAAGAGAGAACTTGTACCCCTCGATTCCATTCCCTCTACCCCTACCCCCACCTAGGGATGATGTCAGCTGACAAAGTCTGACAGCTTACTCGTCCCCATCCTCCCCCCACCCCCTCCCATCTGACTCAATCACCCATTAATGGGGGAAAGGGACGAGGAGAGGCAACCATAAATAGGTTGGGTTGATGAATGGAAGGGGGAAGGGGGGGAGGAGGAGAGGGGAGGGGAGAAGGGGCATTCTAGCATGACAAATATGGGCGGAATGACGAAGATTGGCTGGCGATAGAAAACGCTACTTTTAATGGAACAACAACATTGGGTCTGGGACGATTACGAGATACGCAAGTGAACAAGGGATGGTCTTTCGGGGGAGGGGGGAGAGAGAGAGAGAGAGAGAGAGAGAGAGAGAGAGAGAGAGAGAGAGAGAGAGAGAGAGAGAGAGAGAGAGAGAGAGAGAGAGAGAGAGAGAGAGAGAGAGAGAGAGAGAGAGAGAGAGAGAGAGAGAGAGAAAGAAAATAAAGAGCGAGAAACAGAGAGAGAGAGAGAGAGAGAGAGATGACAGGAAGAGAGAGAGATGGGGGGGGGGGGAGGAGGAAGAGATAGATAGATAGATGGAGAGAGAGACAGAGAGAGAGAGAGAGAGAGAGAGAGAGAGAGAGAGAGAGAGAGAGAGAGAGAGAGAGAGAGAGAGAGGGGGAGAGAGAGAGAGAGGGAGAGAGAGAGAGAGATGATAAGCAGAGAGAGAATGAGAGAGAAGGAGGGAGTGAGGGAGGGAGGAAGAAATAGATGAATAGATGGAGAGAGAGACAGAGAGAGACAGAGAGAGAGAGAGAGAGAGAGAGGATGAGAGACAGAGAGAGATGACAAAAAAGAAAGAAACAAAGAAAAAGAAAGAGATAACAAAAAGAGAGAGAATAAAAAAAAAACAATAAAAAAAAAAAACGAAAGAGCAAGAGAGACCTGAAAATGCCATCACAGACCCTGGCACCATCATACTCGAGGACGCACTGAGGCAAGCCTTCTCGGACCATTTGATCGAACTTTGACTTTAACGCCTGACTGATGGCAACAACAAAAGACAGGACTAAGCCGAGGAGACTCCCAAAGGACTCGAGCCTCCTGGTGTTTCTCCTACGAAAGTGACCATTGGTGTAATGTCTTTTTTTTTATTATTATTATTATTGTTGATTCTGTTGATTTTGGAAATGCCTTGGGTCGCCCCGTGGTGGTGTGAGAAGTTTTTTTTTCTTTATTGATATGTTTGTTCTTTGTTTGTATTTGTTAAATCGTTTGTTTGGTTGATTTTTTTTTCGCGTTTATGTTTAATCATGGGGTTATGTATTTATACCATACACATACATTCTCTTGAAGAAAACAAAAACATAAAACATTCTATCGTACTGATGAAATGATAGAAAACCTACTTTTTACATGACAGATTTATCCAAAGGTGAGACATTTTCGAAATTCTCCTGGATTTCATCTTCAGTTCTGGACTGAAGATGAAGAGAAGGAGGATCCAGGAGGATATTTGAGTGTTATCTCCTCTTTCAGTAAACTTATTTTATGTATGGTGATATTCCACTGTATATATTCCACTATACATCAATTCATGAGAAAACATATATATCAACAGATCTATGGTTATCCAGCTATTCATCAACAGATCTATAGTTATCCAGTTATTCATCAACAGACCTATAGATATCCAGTTATTCATCGACAGATCTACAGTTATTCATCAACAGACCTATAGATATTCATTTATTCATCGACAGATCTACAGTTATTCATCAACAGATCTATAGTTATCCAGTTATTCATCAACAGATCCATAGTTAACAAGTTAATCATCAACAGATCTACAGTTATCCATTTATTCATCAACAGATATATAGTTAACCAGTTATTCATCAACAGACCTACAGTTATCCATTTATTTATCAACAGATCTACAGTTATTCATCAACAGACCTATAGATATCCAGTTATTCATCAACAGATCTATAGTTATCCAGTTATTCATCAACAGATCTATAGTTATCCATTTATTTATCAACAGATCTATAGTTATCCAGTTATTTACATCTACAGTTTCTCTACTCACAGAGCGACCTCACAGGCATCTAAAGACCGAACATTTTTTTAATAATGACGCAATCGCCTCATTAAGCAGACGTTGTTGACATAATCAAGGATATTGGCCTTGTATCTCCCCCTCTCATGTGGTAGGAGTGTGTGTCTACAAGGACCCTGTTGAATATTGTGTGGTGAGGAGCAACGCGAGGTATGCAGGTTGCATTGTCACGACCAGCACGACGGGACTTCAATAGGATTGCGTAACAAGGTGTTGTTTGGGATTAGGT
>NW_028234430.1:7562041-7574541 GCF_977035675.1 Penaeus japonicus
CTGTGAATCTATGCTTGTGTGGCTGAGTCCAGTGATGCCTTGGCCTCTATGCTTTGGACTATAGCAAAGCCACTAAAACTTTTGCTGTGTATATTCTTGAAAGATGAAGCTTTATCGCTAAATTTATCGCTAAATACAGAACCAGTCCAAAATTCTGGAATGTAGAATCTATGTTATATGTTGGCCTTTACTAAAATTCAGTAGGTCGTCTGTTGGATGGACTTGACTTATTAAAGGAAAGCCAAGTTTGTAGTTAGTTGACTTAGAAATTTAAAGCAGCTTTTTAATTTTCAAAAAGGTGATGAATTTTCTCCTAGCTTGATATTATGTTTGCAGAAATACTTATACTTAGATCTTTATTTTCATAAAACTATCTGACACCTTAGATTTTAGTGAATGTTATATTGAAGTACCTCTTCATAGTCTTCAAGATTTATTTGTGCAGAATTATAGATTTCTCTATGAGGATTGTATATAGTAAACTTATCTGAAATATTATCACTTAGCATTCCAACAAAATAATTGTATTTTATATAACTATAAAAAGATAATGAATAAGATTTTAACCAAGTTTTTATTTGTATTATTTGACAATTACCCATGGTTGCTTTATTTCAAATAAATTAATTTTGTTTCTCATGTCAAAATGTCTCGTTTGCAGGCTATAGGCAACTGTTCACACCTGCTGTCTTGGGGCTAGATGGCTACCAGTCGGCCAGAGATAAGATTCAGATCCAGTTTACAAACATGACGGGAAAGTTTCAAGACAGAATGAGAGAAGTCCTGCAGTCCGAGAAGAACAACACCATATTTACGGAAGATCTCAAGAATGCAGCACACTTAGCTGAAGCCAAGACTGAGGATATTGAACTTGTGCTGGAGATGGCTAAAAAGTGTGTTTGTGTGTGTGTGTGTGTGTTTGTGTGTGTTTGTGTGTGTTTGTGTGTGTTTGTGTGTGTGTGTGTGTGTGTGTGTGTGTGTGTGTGTGTGTGTGTGTGTGTGTGTGTGTGTGTGTGTGTGTGTGTGTGTGTGTGTGTTTGTAGATGCCTACATTGTATTTTATTTTATTTTAAAGTTGCAAGCATATCAAGTTTTTTTTTGTGTGTGTAGATGTCTACATTGTATTTTATTTTATTCTAAAGCTGTTTCAAGTATATCGAGTCATTCAAACAAAAGCAAAATATTTATTAGCTTTACTTGTTATATAGATTGACAACAATGCATCATCATGAATAGACTCAGTGACATCAGTCCCTCTTTCAGATTTAACAAGCAGAACACTGGCCTTCGATTTGGAACCTTTGTGTTTGGTCCAGTTGTGATGAGGATGCTCCATCACTTGGAGTGCCCAGACATTGCGATAGAGGTCAGTTTCTTCTTCTCTTACTCTTCTCCTTCTCCATTCTTCACATTCTCCTTCTTCTTCTTCTTCTTCTCCTTCTCTTTCGTCTTCTTCTTCTCTTTCTTCTTCTTCTCCTCCTCTTTCTCCTTCTTCTCCTTAATTTCTTTTGCCTTATGGAAAAGGCCAACAAACCTCTACAATGTATATGGAGAAGATAGACCCTGGACTGAAAAATTGACAGGGAGATCTATAAGCTCTGTCTTGCTGTAATGGAGGTTTGTTTGCCTCTGCATAACCCCAAAGGACGCACTTTTGCATTCTGATGCATAAATGAATTAAATAATCACTCCTCTATACTCAAATTCAGTCTGAAAAAAAGTATTTTTGTAATCTACAAATTAAGATTTATATAAAGAGGCTTGAAAACATTACAGTAATTTTCTAGATGCCTATGGGATACTGGTACATGTTGCCAAAGTTTTCATTTAACCCCTTAACTCTATGACGACGGTGCATCACACCCGTGTGACACAGCTAAATTCCTGATGCCAGGGCGTCATGCCAGTGTGACGTTTCCAATGCAATATTACAATGGCCCGGCGTAGGGGTTTTCACTTATCGCTGTGCCCCATCGGGAAAGGGTTAAGCAAGCAGTTATGGCGTTACATTTAATGCAGATTATTGCTAATATGTAACATTGTTTTTTGTGTTTTTTATGGCCATTTCTATAATTTTTCATTGTTCAGTCCATTATTATTGTGTAATTGATAATGTATTTTATTTCTTTTTATTTCCATTTATTTGTCATAACTAGTTGGTATTTCTTTTTCTTTCTTGCAATGATACAAAAACAGATTGTCATTCCTAGCTGCCCAGCATCATTGTCATATTGTTTTAGAGTTAGTTTAATTCATTATCGTGTTTCTTTCCTTTTTTCTATTGATTTTCACTTAATTTTACTGATATTGTATTTTTGTCATAGTATGAAATCCATTTTTATTATTGACTTTTTTTGCAGTTTTTTTTTTCTTTAATGGTATTTACTTTGTTTGTTTTATTTTATTGTTATTTAGTTTTCAATTTCTTTTATTTTATTGTTATTTTGTTTTTAGAAATCACACTTGTTTTTGTTTTATTTTACTGTAGTTGATACTTTCTAAAAATACCTGTTTATGGTGTTTCTTTGATCATTAAATTTATTTGATTTCAATTAGAATAAAATTCATATTACTTAATTACTTAAATATGAATATGAAAGTCATGCTGATATTACCTGTGTAAAAGAAGTTCATAGGCTAGGAATTAGGTTTTCTTATAACCCCATTTGCCAAAAGTTCAGGAAACTGGCCCATTACAGTGAACTACACAAGATACACACATGATAGATAAGTTAAATTTGTCATTAATGATTTAATCAGGAAAGTGTTTCACCTGGAGTTATTGCCTGTTGGTGTCTTTATATTTATGAGGTAGTATTGATTCATAGCCAATATATGGAGGTAGGAGTAGTGCTGTTACAGAACCTGAAATTACACCATAGAGGGTAATTCAGCCATAATTAGCAAGCCCTTTATTAATTAGATGAGAGATTATCACCTAACCCACTTTTGTTCAGAGTTTTGTTCAACTCAGTGATGAAAAGTGGTAATATATGAAAGTACAAGGAGTCCCATTAAGAGATCGTATTTTTTTTATCAATACACTTTAGAAGAAAAAAAAAGTTTAAAAGAATTATCGACCCTTCACTCACTATGAAAGATTATGTATGATTGATTTTATTCATTTATTTATAATTTTTTTTCAGGCTTTGAAATCAGAGGAACTGGATGGTTTCTTCGACCAGCTGGCGTCTTACCAACTAGCATTAGATTTATTGTATGAGAAAGAGAGATACGAAGACGTCATTGATGTCTTTAGACACCTGCAGAATAAGCGTCTTCAAGGAACCAAGTACCCTAAGAATTGCTTCACAATCGTCATTGCATCTTGCTATAAGATGGTAAGAAATCAGTAATGCATCGTAAGGAGAGGTTTAGGAGAGTCCATATCACATAATTATTTGCTATATTGAAAGGAGAGTGATTAGAGTGAGTGAGAGAGTGAGATTGCTGTTTTCTTCCTTATGTAAATTACTATAGGTCTAATTGATATTTAGGAATATAAAGGAATATCATTTTTGGCTATCAGTAAAGTTTTAAAAATACCTAAATTATATGCATGTAATACTTGTCATATACATGATCACTTTTATTGCTAGTGAACTCCACATTTATAAGCTCCCTGGAGGCACCCAAGACATTTTCCCTCACTTTGGCAGAACACCGAGGAAAGCTTGCAAACAGTGCTGGAATTTGTGAGGGAGGCAGAGGAGTCCGGCATTTCCATTAACCGCCGCTGCCTCATCTTCATAGCAGCTCTGGCCCTCAGGCAGAATCACCCACACGTTACCCTTGAATACCTGGCTAAAGCGAAGCACGTCTTCCACGCTGCCATCCGGAATCTAAGAGTAAGTGTTGATATTAACTCATTCGCTCCGGATGACGTGCTGACATGTTTCATGGTTTTTGCATCAGATGCCGGTGACGAGATATTTGGTCAAGGCCGGGGCTCGGGGTGAGCGAGTGGACAGCCCAGGCTCGCGGCTAGTGCGCCCGAGAATCTTAAGGTGTTAGGCTTATGCGTTTGAAAATCCTGGCATTCTGACCATTCAGAACCGGAACAGCCCCAGCGTGAATTGGTTAAGAGGGATTTATATATATATATATATATATATATATATATATATATATATATATATATATATATACATATTATATATGTATATATATATATATATATATATATATATATATATATATACACACACACACACACACACACAAACATGCTGGGATAATAAGATGCTCTGAAAGTTATAGGAGTTTGATATAATAAGCATGGTTAAGAAATCAAAGAGGAGGGGATGTGCTCAGATTTTAGTTTGTTTGTCTTCTTTCCTTGTTTTAATTCTTGTTCTTGATTTCTGTTTTGACATTCAGCTTTTGGTGTTTAGTAAAGCCAAGATGTCCAAATATTCATAATACTGCTAGTACTATTTTTTATTGATATTATTAATATCATTGTTAATATTATTTTATATTATTTTTGTTTTTTAAGTAAGGTATCAGCCAAATATCATTGTTATATTGTTGTAAGAATTCAATTTGTCCTGGTACTAAGATTCCAGAATATTCTATTTATTCTTAAAATAGATTTATATGTACCCTGAAATCCACTGATATATTTCCAGAGCTACATTCATTTTTTTTCCTGAAATTCATTGCTTTATTCCCTGAAATAGATTAACTATTCTTCTCATCAGATCCTGGCGCTGGTGGAGATGTCTCGTGTAGAAGAAGCCCTTCCTATCCTGAGGTCTGTGGTGCAGATTGATCTCCCAGACAAGAGCCGGCCAGGAAAGAAGGCACTTATACTCAAAGAAACGGTAAAAAAATCCCCTTTCGTTGGCTATGGGGATTTGTATACGTTAAAGTGGGTTGGCTTTGGACTTGGAGAAACGTTGGTGATGATAAGTTTCAATTTCCTTGTAGAACTATGTACGATATTACTGATAAAAGGAAATTCCAAACAGATTGATACTTAATCCTCTAATATGTCCTCTCAATTTGACCCTGTCACTTGATTTAGCAATCCATAGGGGATGAGAGTAGCATTAGTACACAACAATAAGAGCTAAAGAAAATTCCATTTGATAGTAGAGCATTCTTTAGTACTGAAAGTTTATAAAAGAAAAAAAGGCATGATGCTTGACAGTCTTAACTTTTCTCCAACCAGCCACAGCTTAACCCTCCCACTCTACTGGCATGTGTCACCGCCGCATACAAAAAACCAGTGGCCGGGGCGGGGCAGTATTGTGTAAGCCATTTCATATTCATAGGCCTAATAATTATATTGAAACGCCCCGGCATTTGGACATTCAAGGCTAGAATTCCCCCGTCGGGGATGGGTTAAGATGTACAGCCTTGATGTGTTTTTTTTTTTTTTTATTGTGGTATGATATATGAGTCCTCTATATGGTATAGTAGCACTGTAATACTAATCTGCATTTGGTATGATACACTAGTTACACAACATAAAATATAAATAGCTTGTAATTTCAAAAAAATGAAAAATTCTGTAGAAGATAATCACATCCCACGAAACATGCACACCATGGAAGGAATAAATGCGATTCTTGGAAGTAATACATGTGTTGTGCAACCCAAAAGAAATGAGCGAGAGGGGGGATGCCACATAGAAAATAATTGGCAGTTGAAAAATATAAGGCCTCAGTATACTTTGTCATTCAAACTGTTAAAAGATACAGACAGGGATGCAGATGACAAGAAGAGAGTGATATTTCAGTCAATAACTTCAGGATACACTGTAATAGTGCATAATGTAAACACATTTTTTGCTGAACACAATTACCATATTTTCCCCCATACATTTCATTAGATTTTTCATGTCCTTCAGCAAAGATATAGGCACCTGAATTTCTAGTTGCATGAGTTTTTAGAGTTATTATTGCTTTATTGTTCAGTAATTTTTTAGTTTATATGTGTATTGGAATCACAGCTGTAATCAGTCCACCAATATATGTCGTTACTTAAGCAATGTAAGAAATTTCTGTAAAATTTTGATTATAAATTGTATTAATTATGTATATAATGATGATAGTAATAATACTGATAATGATGATAATAATGACAAAACCTAGAAGCCTTTTGGAAGTGTTCCATCACGATTTAGCAGATTGGTAAATTCATGATGACACCTTAACTTAATTGACCTCTGACCTCCTATGGGATATTAGGCATCTATTTTAGCTCTTGTCATTTTAAAAAACATACCAACTCTGTGAACTGCAATATACCAAAGCTATTATTGATTTTGATGTGTCTATATAGTATATATAGTATATAGTATGATATATATGTAATATCCTGGAGGTATTGGTTATTTTTATTTATTTTTATTTTTTTATGCATAAATATGGTTAGTTTCTCAGAATATCCACTTCTAGTTAATCACCCTATCACATTATAGTAATAGTTTGAATTCTTTGAGATGAAACCCTTGTTAAGTATACCTCTCTCTTTTTTTTTTTTTTTTTTAATGTGTATTGATGGTATAGATATAGATATATAAGAAGATACAATTAGATTTACTTTTATTCCTTTACAGATAGAAGCTGTTGAGGCTGCAGTGAAAGAAATTAATGACAAAGAACTCATAGCAGAATTTACTCACCTACACAGAAGTTTAGTGGAAAACCATCATATAACGGAAGATGTAAGGCATTTCAATAAACATTATTTTATATTTTTTATTATATTTATGTGTGTGTTTTTTCCATAGGCACATTATGAACAGCATACATTGTTTATATGCTACCGTGAACAAGTGTTTAACAGTGATTGAATCATATTTGTAGAAAAAAAAAAGTTATAATGTATAGGGGAAAAAAAAGTCCTATCTTCAAATTCAAAAACTAATCATCTATACAAATTTGACCTTTCCGATAAAACCCCCTTTTTCTCCAACAGAGCTTAGACAAATATGTGAGTCAACCAATTGATGTATTCAGACAAGACGACAACACGCAAGACAAGGCAATGCTCGCTGCATCCTTCAACAGAAGTAACAAAAACAAGAGACGTCCACAGAGGTATGCTCAGAATAGAAAAGGACTGATGGAGAGAGAGTAAATATTCAAAAGACATATAGAGTGGCAACTAGGAAGGAAATGTTTAAACTGGGTATTTGAAAAGGGAAACACTTCCTGTAAGAACTTATTTTTACCTGCCTGTCATGTGTTTGTTAATTTGTATTTACATCTGTGGACTATATCCATGATAACAGTTGGTGAATGATTAAAAGGAAAACAATGTAGTAATTTGATGCGTCATCCGTGAAAAACTATTCAAATGTTGCACTGGAACACCTTGTGGATTGGTTCATTCATATGCAACATCCACACAGGTGAGCACTGTCCCAGGCAATGACCATTCTGGACTAGGCCATCTACTGGTAATAGGTGTCTTTTTTTTTTTCTGGCCACTCAGTGACTCATGGGTATTGCCCACAGATTGCGTAGTGAGGGCATCTGGACAATGCTCCTCTGTCTCACTTGTTTGTCTTCATTTTTCTCTTCCTGTGCTTTTTCTTTTTTTCTTTTTTCACTGAGTAATAATGTAAATAATGTAGTATACTGTAATATTCTTATTGTTGAAAATGTTAATACAAATCCAAATTTTCAATAAAGAATGAAAGGCCATAGCTGTTTTACTGACAAATTAATAATCCAGATACTAATTAGTCATTATTTAACTTTCCAGCAAAAGTAGGTTTAAAAAATCAATATTAATGTTAGACTACAGAACAGTGTTACCATTAACATCATTAACATTTGCCGTATCTATAGTCTCATGTACAACCCTTTCCTGTATTGTAACTATCATTTAAATATTCTTGGGATCATCCAGTGTTTTCTGTGTTTGTTTGTGTTTGTTTGTGTGTGTGGGAGAGAGAGAGTCACATTATTGGCTACATCAATCTATGCAACCTGAATTTTTTTTTAAAGATCTTTCATTACCATTATCATTTTTCCTGGATCCGATATACTTACCAGAACTGTCGCAATTTCTTTTTCTTGTTCTTAGTAATTTTGTTCTCATCACACTATGATTTTTGCAAAGGTGCTTCTGTACCCTCTGCATTCAGCAATGCATTGGGAATGACCAGCTACTTTCTTCAAACAGGTCTTTAGGTTTGATTTGTCACTCATTTTTAAGACGTTTTAATAATGTTGAAAACTATAAAAAAAATAAATAAATAAAAATTATGCACCTGTCTAAAATATGAGAACCAAATTTACAAGACAATAGTTATGAGGATGGAGGAAAATTGTATGAAAAGGGTAGCTTTAGGACGGTTTCCACAATGGTGGTTTAGGTATATTTTACACGTTTCTTCATCGTGACTTGCATATGTATATTGCATCTCCTATGTAGGCTAGGTTGGTTTAGGCCAGGCTGGTAAGCCCAGTAACATTGAACAAGAAAAGGAGAATAGGGGGGCTAGGGGATAAATTGAAAGTGGGTGAGAGACAGAGGTAGATAATACCTCTCCTCTGCTCTGCTCTTGCTACTTCCATGCTGAATATTACTTCAACACAATCTCTCATAAAATTATTGGGAATATGATTGGCAAGGAATGCATCACAGGCAAGAAGCCCATTTTCTTAGCCTTGACCCATCATTGCTTTTAACCCATCCCCGACGGGGGAATTCTAGCCTTGAATGTCCAAATGCCGGGGCGTTCGAATTATTAGGCCTAAATCAATTGAATGGCTGGCACAATACTGTGCCGCCCGGCAACTGGGCTTTTGAATGCGCGGTACACATGCTGTACCACCCGTCCTGTGTGGGTTAACCCATTCACGCCGGGGCAGTTCCGGCTTTGCGCGGTCGCAATACCGGGGTTCTCGAACGCATAAGCCTAACGCCTCGAGATTCTTGGGCGCACAAGCCGCAAGCCTCGGTTGCCCGCTCGCTCTACCCGAGCGCGCGGCTTCCCCTCATAGCGCGTCCAGGGCGTCTGACGCGAAAACCACAATACGTGCTATCACGTCAACCGGCGTGAATGGGTTAATAATACAACCTGAGGATAGTCCTGAGAGAAAAGGAAGAAATGCACCTAAAAATTTATGCCGATTTTGCTCTAGATCATACCATTTCCTAACTTTTCTACTTTTCAGTGAAAAAACATCAATTCAGTATTTTAACCCTCTCTGGACGGGTGGTACAGTACTGTACCGCGCATTCAAAAGCCCAGTGGCCGGGCGGCACAGTATTGTGCCAGCCATTTAATTGATTTAGGTCTAATAATTAGAACACCCCGGCATTGGGACATTCAGGGCTGGAATGCCCCCGTCGTAAGTGGGTTAATGCAATAGTCTATGGAAGACAAGGTTAATTTGCTGGTGTATTTTTATTCTACAATACATCAGAGCATGATGAATCAACTCTTGGGACCATGAAAGTGCTGTTGCAGAGCAGTTAATTAAAGTCTGGTTAATATGAAGATTTCCAAACTATCAACCAGATTATGTGAATGAACATTTTTATTTACAAAATTAGGACTTGACTAACATGACTTGCTCCTTTTTGTGTCAATTTACCCTTTTTAGATATTAATAATCAAGAACTGCATGTATTCCTTAATTCTTTTACAAATGTATTATTGAAGATTACTATGAGGATTCCATAAGTTAGATTCTAATACAAGATTCTGCTGCATGGTAAGCTTGTTGTTTCCTTTTATTGCTAACCATCATCCAGTGAAGTACAAAAGACATACAAGCTTTAAAATTATTAGTTCATTAGTGATTTCACAACTTCCTCTACCCTGCCAGTAGAGAAAACACCAATGATTATAATTGGCATATCAGTATTCACTCAAAAAATAATAATTTCAAGCAAAAAAGGCATGTTATACAATTCAGAAAAAATGGAAAGAAAAGTACCATAAGTTCCTTTATGATGCCATTTCAGGAAAACTTCCCCCCCTACATTTTTATGGGATTTTGATTCAGACAATTTTGTCCCTATAAATTGGCTAGTTTTTGCCAATATTAGGAGAAAAATAAGCCATTCTAATGTAGAAATTTATTACACTTACAAGTTTTGCAAGCAAGTACAGACACGACACATTCTACTTGTCAACAAGTATTCTTTCAAATCATAACACTAATATGAATATTAACCGTTTTTTCCCCACGATTATTGAAAGGAAACATGTAAAGCAGCTTTTAAGAGCCGAGAATGATGAACTTTATAAAAGGAAATGCAGACCTATTACTCAACGCCATCCTTTGTGACACTGAATGGTACTTCTACTGGAATGACTCCAGAATCAGCAATCACCACATCTTGTACAGGCCTGTCATTTTTAGTTTGAGTTCTCTCAATAGCCCTTACTATATCCTGTTTGGGAAGAGAAGTAGAATTACAATTGAGAATAAATATCAAATATATACACATCTAGGTGTACAAGTAGTTCTATTGAACAATTTATTGACTAAAGTGCTATACAATCAAGTGTAGCTGATGTCATCTAATTTTTTATTTATTTAATAAAACTTTATGTAGAAGTTGCAAGACCCCTTGGTATAGAGGGTAAAAGTTCATATGAAAAATATAAATGTTTACAAACTGATCCAAACATTTCTCAATGAAATGCAAGTAGTGCTCCCACACAAACCAACAACCCTTTACCACATATTCAGCATGATAAAGCCTGGACTAGTTTCGTATTTGACAAGCCACAAGGGAGGCTTACAAACCATCTTGTATATGCATAGATGGCTAATTTTGCAGGAATAAGTGCAAAGGCCACAGCATTGCTAGATTTTGACTACAACTGGTTCATGGTTTTGGACAAGTGATTGTGAATGTACAATGTTTATACTATGAGCATTACCCGAAGAATCTTTTAATATGGTCCTATTCAGGAGAATTGCCTGTCTTAAACACTTGAAGAGCCAAATTTATACCAATTCTAAATCATTTGTAAACACATTATAAAACTTTTTTTTCCACTGGATCAGTAAAGGAAGAGCAACTGCACAAATGCACATTTCACTTACCATGCCTGCCAGCACTTTGCCGAACACAACGTGCCTTCCATCCAGCCATGGAGTCTTGACGGTAGTGATGAAGAACTGAGATCCATTGGTGTCCTTTCCAGCATTAGCCATTGACAGCCATCCACCTCCATAGTGCTTCAGCTTGAAGTTCTCATCGGCAAACCTTTCTCCGTAGATGCTAGCACCTTGTGTAACGGAAGAAATAACCAGTAAGTCATTTTATATACTACTCATACAAACATACATCACGCAATCACTTCAAAAACTCAACCCATTCACAACAACCCCAACATTACTCCAACAGCTGAACACATCAACATACCTCCAGTTCCATCGCCTTTGGTGAAGTCGCCACCCTGGATCATGAAGTCTGGGATCACGCGATGGAACTTGGAGCCCTTGTAGCCCTGTCCTTCAGGTTTGGTTGCTAATTCCTTGAAGTTCCTTGCTGTGATGGGGACAGTCTTTCCAAACAGGCCAATTTCAATGCGTCCTTTTGCCTCTCCTCCAATGGTGATGTCAAAATAGACCTTTGGCACAAGGAAAGAAGAATCCATTAGCATAAAGTAATTTCCTGTCACATGGTAAATCTTCATTCCATTTATTACAAATATGAGCTTGATCAATTTTCTATATTTCCAATTCTCATAAAACAACTGATTTTTTATATTGAAAATATATTTTTCAACTAGACTATGGTAAGCTTGTAATCCTTTGATGTAACCAAGAATTATATTAAGTAAAAATCACCATATCCACTTTCAGCATCCCGAAGACACTTAATGCAACCAAACCAAACTTGCAAAAATCAACACCAGAAAAGTTACTAATAAATATCTAATCCTACAGTCCTACTTCACATTTAATCCCCAAGTCTAAAGTAATAGGTAGCATTTTTCCTACGGCAAAATATACAAGACATTACACTGCATTACAGTTCCTCCAAAGATTACCAATTATGAAAAGAAAAAAAAAAAAATTGGGAAAAGTTTGGAAATTTGTCAGCAGTATGCGAGTCCCAAGGCAAACGGACTCTTGCCTAATTAACTGGCCTACCTTGCAGGTGAAAGTGGGCAAGTGACCAATAAGTGGGACAAGCTTCTCTTCCTACTTTACTAAATATCTTGTGCTTCTCATTCATTTTATTTATATTTCCTTTAAATTTGTTACTTATCAAGGCTCCTTTCATTAAGTGCTTAATGTGTTATACTAAAACCTGAAGGAATACAAGGTCTTTTAGATGAGAACTTCTGCATCCTGTGTCCTTAAAAATAGCCAAGGAAAAATTGCCACGGTATAATCCTGAGGCTTGTTGTGGCAACAAGGAAAATTTTGCTCATTGATTACATTTTTAACCATGGGTGGGAAGTTATGCATGATATACAACGTACTTAAGCTGTCCATCACGAGTTTTAAAGTTATTTACATAAAAATAAGTATATAGTGCCGAGCCAAGGAGAAAGTTAC
>NW_028234430.1:7587041-7589541 GCF_977035675.1 Penaeus japonicus
GTAGTAGTAATGATAATGGTAATTATGGTATTGATAATGATAATTATGATTGTAATGCTAATAGTAATAAAGATAATTAGGATGATGACAATAACCATGATGATAATAACAACTATAATGCTAATCATGGTAATGATACTAATGATAATAATGATCATGATAATGAGGATAATAACTATATTAAGACTCATGATAATGATAACAATTAAAAAAGATAATGAAAAGGATGATAATGACAATAGTGATAATAATAATACCAATGATGATGGCAATACTAAAGATAATGATGATACTAGTAACGGCAATTATGATTATAATGTTAATCATAATAATGATAGTCATCATGTCAACAACAATTATGAAAAGAAGAAAAACAAAATAACACATCCAATAGTTGTTCAAATATATGGAAAGAATTCAAAGATAAAATTAAAAAGAAACACGGAAAAAATGCTCACACTCGTACGAATCAGTCCCTCTTTAGTCCTCTATATATTGTATAGATGAAAAAAAAAAAAAAAAAAAAAAAAATCACGAAAAAGTATCCCACGCATGAACCTAGATGTAGGTGTAAAAAAAAAGATGGTGTTGATTTAGTCACTAATTATTTCGAAATGATATATCTTAAATGACTATATATATATATATATATATATATATATATATATATATATATATATATATACATTTTTTTTTTTTTTTTTTCTTTTCTTTTCTTCAAAAAGAGCTTGATCAAAAGGGAGATAAACCAAATGAAAGAGTTTAGGATAAGATAAACCCTTATATTTCTTTTCTATTACGAATGATAGACATACAAAAACCCACACCCATAAAAATCACTACATCAACAGAAATATCATCATTGTTTCTGTTCATGTTTAATTATCATATCCTGTTGACATTAGTCTTTGCGTCTGTACATTGGTCATATATCATGGCAACCATAAATAGTCATGTTAACTGCAGAGGCAATACCATATGATATGCAAATCTTAACCGAAGTAGACTCAAAAGTCTTTTTAATAAATCAGATGATATTATAAGTACAAAATGATCCCATACACTTTAAAAAGGAGATAATAAAGAAAGATAATAAAGGGTATGGTTTACTGCGCACTGTTTTGAGAAGTTTAGAATATTGCTTTTATATATTGTTTTTTATATAATATTTCTTCCATGGACATCGGTAGTACAGCAGAACTATATCTTTTTAAGGAAACGAAATTATGATTATACGTGATAACAAATTTCATTATTTATAAAAAAGAAAAACAAAATAATGGGCCTGTCATAGCTGGAATAGATATTTTTTGCAAATATCATTATATTTGGTGGAAGAAAGTGCATTTCAGGCCTAGCAGGAAAATAGGCTTATTAGGCTTAATAGAAGCTGAATTAGTCATCATAAATTAATTAGATGACTTAATGGGATCGATGTGTTCCGTAATCATATAAGGAAAAAAGTGGAACCAAACAGTTTTTAGTGAAATCTGGTGAATATCTAGTTAAACGGTACTTCAAAGTCAAAGATCATAATTAAGAACGTTGAAAATATATACATTGTCGGTAAGAAAAAGAAAAACGGAGAGAGTGAGCGAGCGAGCGAGAGAGAGAGAGAGAGAGAGAGAGAGAGAGAGAGAAAGAAAGAGAGAGAGAGAGAGAGAGAGAGAGAGAGAGAGAGAGAGAGAGAGAGAGAGAGAGAGAGAGAGAGAGAGAGAGAGAGAGAGAGAGAGAGAGAGAGAGAGAGAGAGAGAGAGAAAGAGAGAGAGAGAGAGAGAGAGAAAGATAGAGAGAAAACAACCCAGAATCCACAACTGTCAACTCAGGCTGTCAGTCGCTACAGAAGTGCTGAGAACGAGATATTTTGGGGAAATTTACAACATATCATGAAGCGAGTAATCTAACAGATACAAACTACTGGCTGACAGCTTCGTCACTTTCTTTATATCATAAGGCTAGATATCTATTGTACTTGAAATCTTAGAGAGAGCTTTATTAATCTGTGTCTTTACGTTTTTCATATGACATAAAGGATTTCATTTTATTTTTTCTCATCTAAAAGATACTTTACTGATGATATATGATATTAGTCTCGTACAGGATGCAGAGTAATAGTTTTTTTGTGTGCCAAACTGAAGGGGTGATGTAAATAAAACGTAATTATAAAAGTATAATTAATTTCAATAAAACCTTATTTTGGATAATTTTAATCCATACACGCACACACACACACACACACACACACACACACACAAACACACACACACAAACACAAACATCTTGATCTTGAAACAAACAAACAAACAAACAAAAAAAAACTAAAATCAAAACGATACACAATGGATATTAAAAAAGAAACCCTTCGAGTTTTGAAAATATTTCCTTTCACAGCCCTTGGTTTGACAAGCAGTGTCTAAACCTCTCCCGCGTTATAAAGCCTTGGAAATAACCAAGAAAAGAAGAAGAAGAAGAAGAAGAAAAAAAAAACACGGGGAAGAAG
>NW_028234430.1:7632041-7639541 GCF_977035675.1 Penaeus japonicus
TGGTGTGGGGGTTGGTGGTGTGGGGGTTGGTGGTGTGGGGGTTGGTGGTGTGGGGGTTGGTGGTGTGGGGGTTGGTGGTGTGGGGTTGGTGGTGTGGGGTTGGTGGTGTGGGGTTGGTGGTGTGGGGTTGGTGGTGTGGGGTTGGTGGTGTGGGGTTGGTGGTGTGGGGTTGGTGGTGTGGGGTTGGTGGTGTGGGGTTGGTGGTGTGGGGGTGGTGGTGTGGGGGTGGTGGTGTGGGGGTGGGGGTGTGGGGGGGGTGGGTTGGTGGTGTGGGGGTTGGTGGTGTGGGGTTGGTGGTGTGGGGTTGGTGGTGTGGGGTTGGTGGTGTGGGGTTGGTAGTGTGGGGTTGGTGGTGTGGGGTTGGTGGTGTGGGGTTGGTGGTGTGGGGTGTTGGTGGTGTGGGGGTGTGTGGTTGTGTGGTTGATAGATTGGTTGTTAGTTTTGGTGGTGTGTTGGTGTTGTGGTTATTAGTGTAATGATGGTATGGTTGTTAGCGTATTGGTGTTGTGGGGTTGGTGTGTGCTGTTTGTGTGGTTGATAAAGTGGTTGTTAGTGAACTGGTGTTGTGGTTGTTAGTTTTGGTGGTGTGTTGGTTTTGTGGTTGTTAGTATAATGATGGTATGGTTGTTAGCGTATTGGTGTTGTGGTTGTTAGTGTATTGATGGTATGGTTACTGGTGTATTGGTGGTGTGGTTGGTAGTATGGTTTGATCGAGTTTCAATCATTATCATTATTGTCATCATTTTCGTGATCATTATTAGATGTGTTGGACAGAATATATTTTATTTTACAACTTCACCTTGTCTTATATTCATCATCGTGAAAGCAATTAATCTTACTTATGTGAATATGATGAGCAAGAGGATAGTGTTAATAATGATGATAATGACCTTGAAATAATTGTAATAATAATTTTGTCATTATTATCATTATCAAAATTTTTAGCATCATTATCACTGATAACTATGATAATATTATCATTTATTAGGATTATACCCCCTTACTATCATTATTACTTGATATTATCATTACAACTAACTGTATCACTATTATTATGAATATCATTAACGTAACCCCGTTCATAATATCATATAGTAAATCTTAGAAATCCACTAATCAAACTTCCAAATCAACAACAGATTTCTTTGAAAACTTCATATAAAACACCAACAGAAAATCCTTTTTCTTTCTCCTACAGGACTTCAACGGACACAAGTTCCGAGCGGTGACGTTAGTTTACGAACCGTTCAGCTGTTACGAAAAAATTGATGACGTCATAATACCAGCTGATAATTGCGTCGACAATAACATGTTGAGAGAAATATCCATGAATCTGAATTTCACTTATGTTTTCGTCGAGCCGAGTGACGGCCAGTGGGGGCATCGTTTGGATAATGGCAGCTATACAGGTAGGATATGGTTGGATATGATAGGTTGCGTTGGGAATGACAGGTAGGATATGGTTGGATGTGACAGGTAGGATGTGGTTGGATGTGATACGTTGCGTTGGGAGTGACAGTCGTAACCTCAGTCATTTTCGCTCAGTTGGTCTTCGTCTTTATCTTCGCACTGTCGCATCCCGAGTCGCATTTGTTTTCGCTTTGAACAGATTATTGGAACATATTATTGGAACGATTGTCATGTACTTTGTCTGGGGGGATGGTTGGCGAAGGCAAGTGTACAAAAATATAAGTATTACGGCATCGCCATTGTTCTTCGGATCTTACGACCGTCGTAGAGGTACGATGGCCATGATAATGATAAAGGACTAGGGATACAGCCGTGAATACTATGGAGGGGGATTTTGTGTACACATGTGGACTTATATGTTACTGTACTTACTCATATGTTGGTACTTTCTGTATATTTAAATGTATGTGTATCTATATGTGCAGATACTTAGACAAACACACACACACATAGAAACACACACACACACACACACACGACCGTACCTTTAAGCATGAATAGATTCAATAGTTTTCTTTGTGAATTTGGTCATAGATAATTGATGGAGATATCCTTATAGACCCAATTAACATAAATTAATAAATCACCTCATCAAGGAAAAAATGAAGCGTGTGATTTATACATGGCTGTGATTGGCCGGAACTTAACAAAAAGTCGAACAAAATTCAAACAATTTCTATTCAATGGCAAATCTAAGACGAAAGGGAACACTAAGCTATATCGAAATTTTGGCCCCCCCAAAAATCAAACTGTTTGTATTGATTGGCAAAGCTAAGACTAAGGGGGGGACTAACTTATATCGAAATCCAGACCTAAACAAACAATTTCAATCTAGAGACATATATAAGACTAACAACAAGCTAATCCATATCGAAATCTAGACCCATGCAAAATTCGAACGAAAACAAATATAATATCAAAAGGGGCAATCAAACCTCTATCGAAACTTAGGCAAAACCAATGCAACATTTTCTACAAAGACGTATCTAAGACTAAAAAGGGGAAACTAATCTAAATCTAAACTCGAGCGCATCCTTCTATCTACTTCCCACAGGAGTGATCGGAGCTGTGGAGAGGAGGGAAGCGGATTTTTCACTCAACATCGCTATCACGCAAGACAGAGAAGAAAAGGTTGATTGCACCATCGGGTACCACGTGGAACCGATCACCTTTGCAACATCTAAGCCCCGGCCGCTCAACCAAGCATTGGCGCTAATTAGGCCTTTTGCTCCCAGAGTGTGTTGCGATTTTGGTCTCTGTTTGGTCTATGTGTCTTTGTGCTTGTTTTTTTTTTTTTTTTTTTTTTTTCTTTAAGATGGTTTTCGTTTCTCTGTTACTGGTTTGATCTCCGTTTTTTTATTCTGTCTTTGCATTAGTCTCTCTTTGTTTCTGTCAGTCTGTTTCTGTTTATCTCTCTATTTCTCCCTTTTTCTCTCGGATCTTTCTCTCTCTCTGTTTCTCCCCCTCTTTTCCTCTCCCTCTCTCTCTATTTATCTATCATTCTCCTTCTCCAACTCCCCCCTCTCTCCTTCCCAACAAGACAACTTACCTAAACATCTCTGAGACAAAATGACACCACAATTTGTTATACAACTTAATTAAAACATGCCATTCTAAAGCTATCTATCCCTTTTCACGGTCCAGATGTGGGCGGCTTTTAGCATAACTCTGGTGGTGACTGGACCGCTGTATTTCCTGATATGCAAATTTACCGTCGCCCCTTTCGAGAGAGTGACGCCTCCTACACTAGTTAAGTCTTATTTGATCATCTTTGCGGCTTGTTTCAAGTGAGTGCAATGTGTGTTGCAATAACAGAATTGATCATAGTGTCATTAATCTGTCATTCATTGTTTTCCAATTGATGGTTATTCTTTTCTTTATTGCTTGTTTAGTTCCCTCGTGATTCGTCGATCATGCATTGTTATCAAATATATTTATAGATTCTGTCAATATCGATGTTATAGTGTAATACATCAATCATTTAAATTTTATTTTGTCTAAACCAGTAATTTCTAAACATCCGGTTTTGCCCCTATTCAAAATCTAGTAAACATACAAATTCATTATGAAAAACACGAGATTATAATATCAGTGTATGAACAAGCTTTATTCTATAATGCAGTTTAACAAAGCTCAATATAAAAGCACAATCTAACGATGGTGACTACATCCCCCCCCACCCCACCCCTCACCATAAACATAGATATAAAAAATAAATAAATGTATAAATTTATAAATGCGTAAAATTCATCTATTTACAGCCAAGGAGTGAAGTGGCTGCCAGTCTTCTCCAACCGAGTCTTCGGAATGACATACGTTATAACTATGTTTGTTACAGTAACTGTCTACGTGGCTATGTTAACAGCCACACTAACACTTCCTACACTTTCGCCAACTCTTAACACTCTGGAGGAGCTTGTTCAGTCCGATTTTTCTTGGGGTATACAGGTAAGATATATATTTGTTATATATATTACCAATATTTTTTTTTTTTTTTCTTTTTTTTTTTTTTTTTAAGTGGTATGGCGTATGTGTTATGTGTTTTTTTTTCTCTAGGTTATCTTTAGATTTGTGTGATTCGTAATGATGTTGAAGTGACTGTTACTGTTTTGCGTTTGTATTTGCTTTTATTGTAGAATGTAGATGAATAAGATTTTATAAATATGATTGAGAAAGATATAAAAAATGTGTCAAATGAATAACGAATTGAATATATATCTATCTAAATATGTGCACACGCACGTACCCACACTCACACCCACCCATCCACCATCCCACACACCCACCAACAACCCCCCCCCCCCCCCCCCCCCCCCCCCCCCCCCCCCCCCCCCCCCCCCCCCCACCCCCCCCCCCCCCCCCCCCCCCCCCCCCCCCCCCAACCAACCCCCACCCATAAATCAAACCCACCTCATATTTCAGGACCTGGGCGCCGCCGACTACCAGCTGTTAAAGTCTTCCAAAGTTCCTCTATATCAGGAGGTGTTCAAGGGCCTTCAACCTTGTCCTTCGCTCGACGGATGCATCACCCAAGCACGGGACTCGAAGTATGCTTTCATAACGTGGAGGACTTATTTGGAGGATCGTATTGCAGTCAGGTGAGCTCCTTGACTGAAAGGGTGCAGGCTGATGCAGGCAGGGAGAGAGCTGGCTGTGTTGTCGCTGTAGAAAAAAATAGGGGAATGAATAGGTGAAATGAGGGAAAGAGGTATCATTGAGTTCTGAGCTAGAATCTGTTTATCTGTTATTTTATCTATGTATTATATTCTAGCTATAGAAAGTATATTATATTATATATGTATGTATATAAATAAATAGTTATACTATATTATCTATATATATGTGTGTGTGTGAGTGTGTGTGTGCGTGCGAGTCGGTATTTCTGATTTCAAACAGCGACATATTTTGATTTTTTTTTTTAAGGAAAATTGTACCAGACTTTGGATACGATTTTTTATTTTAGAGTTTTACGGAAACCCCTTTACTTGCTTAAAATCGCATGTTTTCTCTGCTCGTCACATTCTCCCTGCAACGTAAACAGCACAAATTTCAAAGTCAGTTGCAATAAAAAAGCACCGATTGCCCTTATCTTTTTAGAACCGTGATGGATGTTGCACGATTGACAAGGCAACACGCTTTCCTGCTCATTCTGTTGTTATGTGATGTGTGAACGGAGATTGCTCTTGATTAAGATTTAAAAAAATATATATATTGTGAGCCATCCCTCTTCATCTCTCTCTTTCGCTCTCTCACCCTCTCTTTCTCTTTCTTTCTCTCTCTGTCTCAATCATTCTCTCACCCTTACTCTTTCTCTCTCTCGCTCTCTGTCTCAATCACTCTCTCACCCTTTTGCCCTCCCTCCCCCTCCCTCCCACCCCTTCTCTCCATCTCCCTCCCTCACTCACCCTCTCCTTTCCTCTCTCCCCCTCCCTCCCTATCCCTCCATCTCCCCCCCCCTCACTCCCACCCTTCTCTCCATCTCCCTCACCCTCACCCTCCTTTCCCTCCCTTCTCACCCTCTCCCTTCCTCTTACTCTTCCTCCATCTACATCCATCCTAACTATCCCATCTCTCCCCACAGATTCACGTCAGCGACCGGGGAGAGACAACTCCACGTGGCCACCGGCGATATCTTCCCGGTGGAGCTGGGCTGGGCCATGAATCCGGGCTGTCCATATCGCCACGCCTTCAACAGGAAGATTAGAGCTCTGTTGCAAAGTGGACTCATATCTAAGGTTTGGACTGTTTTTTTTCATTTTATTTTTATTTATTTATTTATTTATTTATTTATTTATTATTATTATTATTATTATTATTATTATTATTATTATTATTATCATTATTATTATTATTCTATTTTATTTTTATTTATTTTTTATTCTATTATCATTTTTTTTTTTTTGGGGGGGGAGGGTATTTGGGATTTTAATTTGTTTATTTCTCTGTTATTCAAGTTTTTTTTTTCGTTGTGTGTTTCTATATATATCTTTCTTATTTCTTTTTTCGTGTTGCCTTTCACTTTGATGTTACTTTTAGGTTCCTCATGCTTGTTTTGATAAATAATCTGGTTTATATTCTTCATCATTATCATCATTGTTATCATCATCATTATTATTCTCCATGTTGTCATCACATCCTCCCCCATCACCATAACTATCACCATCTTTATAATGACATCAGCATTATGATTACCAGAGAGAGAGAGAGAGAGAGAGAGAGAGAGAGAGAGAGAGAGAGAGAGAGAGAGAGAGAGAGAGAGAGAGAGAGAGAGAGAGAGAGACAGACAGAGAGAGACAGAGAGAGAGATAAAGAGGGAAAAATTGGAAGAGAAAAAGAGAGAGAAATGGAAAGAGAAAAAGAAAGAGAGAGAAATGGGAACTGAAAGAGAAAGAGAATGAGAAAGAGAAGGAGAAAGAGAGCGAGAAGGAGAAGGAGAAGGGGAAAGAGAAAGAAAGAGAGAGAGAAAAAAAGAGAGAGTAAGAGTAAGGGAAAGAGAGAGAAAGAGAGAGAAAAAAAGAAACAGAGAGAGTGAAAGAGAAAGAGAAAGAGAGAGAAAAATAAAAATAAAGAAAAAGAGAGAGAAAACAAGAGAGAGAAAGAGAGAGGGAAGAGAAAGAGAAAAAGAGAGAGAAAGAGAGAGAAAGAGAGAGAAAGAGAGAAAAAGAGAGATAGAGAAACAGATCGAGCTCGAGAACAAGAGATAGAGAGATAGAGAAGAAAGAGAGACAGAAAGACAGTAGCACATCCTGATCCCCTTGCCCCCCCTCCTCCTCCCCCACCCCCCACCCCCACGAGCATAAACATCTCAGAAGGAAGACAAATTAACACTGAAATAGCGTTTGTATATCTCCATTTAGTAAAGCCAAGACGTCGTGGGTCTTGCTGGGAATTCAATTCATTAAGTCTTTAATTCTGAGGTCACATGTGCGCGTGTTCATTTTGGATTTATTTCTCGGGTAATTTCGGAATGTTAGTGTTCATTAGTTGATTAATATTATCAGTATTATCATTATTGATTAATTATGATGTGATATGATATAATTAATTAATTGATTAATCAAGAGAGAGAAATGGGAATAGGACGAGAAAGAGAGAAAGAGAACGAGAAAGAGAGAGGAAGAAAAAAAGAACGAGAAAGAGAACGAGAAAGAGAGAGAAAGAAAAAAAGAACGAGAAAGAGAACGAGAAAGAGAAAGAGAACATTATAATTATATTATAATTATCAGTATTGATTATTATGATTAATTTTCTACACTTGGGAGTTACTTCGATAGATGATTTTAATCATAATGGTTATGAGAGAGTGTTCGTATCATTGAAATGTTTACCTGATGTTGTGATGATACTAATAAAGTGCATCTGTACATTGATTTGCATGAATATGATATCAAAGAATCGTATGGAATGTTAGTTACGTTATCTATTTATTACCATTGTTAGCATTTGAAATATCATCTTCATCTTCATCATCATCATCACCACCACCACCACCCTCCTCCTCCTGACCATCATCACCATTAACATCACCAT
>NW_028234430.1:7657041-7659541 GCF_977035675.1 Penaeus japonicus
ATGTTCTTTCGTTCCTCCGATGAAGAACATCTAAGACTTAACAGAGCAAGGTTCTTCTATGTAAGGGTTCAGTGTTCAGTGCAAGGTTTTTCTAAGTAGGGTTGCTAACCCAAAAGACAAAAAACAACAAAAAGAAGAATATTCTTTGAACCGGATAAAGCGAGGTGTAAAAAACTGCCGATTAGTGTGCAATTTTGTCCAAGAAAAGGGGTAGACAAAAAAAAAAAAAAAAAAAAAAAAAAAAAAAAGGGAGACTTTTTTTATATAAATCATAGGAATATGAGAGAGAAGGCGTTTAGAATCCGGGGGAGTCTTGAGTAAGGGTTAACGATCACAGTGTATTCGCACTTGGATGAAATTAAGCTCAAATAAAAACAACAACAGACTATATGTATTTATCTGATCACGGTATCTGATTTTGCTAAAATTAAGTCCTTATATTGTGAGTATTTATTTGTTTATAATATTGATTTTATTTCAACTGAACCAATGAATGTATTTGTTTCATTATGTGTATTCCTTTGTTTATTAGTAAGTATATTTCTTTCCGTGTCAGAGGTTATATAGCATTAAATTAATCATCTTATTCTCAGATAGTATTTGCATGTCCATAGTAAACAAACAAACAAACAAACAAACAAACAAAAAACTAATCAAGTACAAGAGGAACCGAAGAAAAAGTTGAAGTCAGTCTGAAGAAGTAAAGTCAAGACGAGAGAGAGAGACTGACCTCAGAATTGGTCGGGGAAACTTCGAGAATCAAGGCCAAGCATGTAGGATTTCCGAAGGATTGGCAAGGACTCTTGAGGACGACGGAAGGTGGGAGGTGCTGGGGCGAGGATGAAGGAGAGGGAAGGATTATTTGATGATGGAGAAGGAATAGATTTTGAAAAAAAAAGAAAAAAAGAAAAAAAAGAAAAGAAAAAAAAGGATTTGATTTTTCGTGGTACACTATTTTTTTTTCCTAAATAGTAATGCCTATATCTTATTTAATTGAATTGATCTGTGTATAATGTCCTACCATCTATCGATATACAAATACGGCCAGATCGATAGATATTGAGGAAGACAGTCAAGTAGATAGAGCAGGTAGGTAGATAGATCTATAAATCAAAAGACAGGCGGGGGAAGAGACAAACAAACAAACAAGCAAAAGACAAACAATAAGATAGGCAGACGGAAGGACAAACACAGATATGAATTTCTATATCTATTTGTCCATGTATTAGTCTATCTATCATCGGCCATATCCAATCTATATATCTATCTATCAGCCATATCTAACAAGATGTCTATCGAGATATCTATTTAACAGATAAAAACGATCACGAAGCTGTAAATCACTACTTTTCACTTTGATACGAAAAAGACGGAATCAATAGAGAGAGAGAGAGAGAGAGAGAGAGAGAGAGAGAGAGAGAGAGAGAGAGAGAGAGAGAGAGAGAGAGAGAGAGAGAGAGAGAGAGAGAGAGAGAGAGAGAGAGAGAGAGAGAGATCTTAAGGGGCAGTAAATCTGAGAGAAAAGGGTCTTCCTACACACACTTGGGGCTACCTTTCGTCACAATAATTGTGCAACCATTAATAGAGTCGTAGCTTTACCCCGCACATGATCTATTCTTTTATGGTTGTCACAAAAGAATCTCACAGCAGTGTCACCATGATTACCCGTAAAGGATGTATCTGCGCTCTCCCACTGTGGAGAATAATGAAGATAATCATAGCATGAATCAAGATATGAAAGCATCGCAAGAAAGTACTGCGTTCTCACTCTGAAGTGAATGATAATCATAATGCACTGGGGGCGTGGCTACTTTCGCCTGACTTTGTGCCGGTGACTATAGTAATAATTCGCTGATAGTGAATGAGAAAAATGGGTTCGGTAGCCCATTTGATGCCATTACTTTAATGATTTCCATAAATAATGGGCTCTTCAGCTGCTTTCATAGAACGTATATACATTTTTTCCCGTATATGAAAGAGATTTTACAGACATCGAGAAAAAGCAAGGAAGTTATTCATGACGAGATTGTTTGCATAGTATTTTTTTCAGTTATTTCAAAAATCAAAATAAATAAATAGAAGGGAATTGAAGATCAACTGATCCTAGAGGAGCGAAAGATATAGAAGATTTCTAGAAAGCTGCAAGGGAGAATGAAAGTGAATTGTATGGGAGAGATTTATAAAGGGAACAAGGATTGAAATCAAGATTGACTGAGATTCTGAAGGGCGAAGTTAGATTTCTTCTACTATGATTATTGTCGTATATTTGATGTTGATAATATGAAGAGTACAGAAAAACTTTTCTTTTGAATCAACTTTTTATTCTTGAATGTTTCATAATGATAACCTATTCTCAGTCTACAATATCATGCGCTTAATATTTACAGAACACCAAAAGCCTAGAAAAAAAAGAACACAAAGAAAAAGACACAAAATTATAATCGACCTGACGAAGAAGCAAAGACGAAAAATGACTCTGATCTTATAATTGCTCGGAAAA
>NW_028234430.1:7684541-7692041 GCF_977035675.1 Penaeus japonicus
AAGTTTAGCCGATGATGCTTTGAGGGACGAGTCTCAGTGACGAAGAGATTGCATTCCTTTGCATTGCCACGGAGGTGTCTTGCAACGCTTGCTCTAATTGGTAGTGTCTTAGAGACGTGTACAGTGATCTTTACACACACACACACACACACACACGCACACACACACACACACGCACACATACACACACGCACACATACACATATATATGTATATACATATACATACATACATACATACATACATATATATATATATATATATATATATATATATACACATATATGTATGTATACATATACATATATATATAAATAACATTCTACAATATCTCCTAACTCTATCAATCCCTGCTGACAGTTCTATATAACTATGCATATTCATTATATAATTTACTCTTCATAATTAACATTCATGAAATTTAAATATCCGTTTTACATCCGATTATACACGCGATTTGAGCAAATAGTTCGCCATAATGTTAACTTTTGAGGTGAAGTACCCATGGAATATAAGGATTTTTAATCTTATACCTTATGATATTTATGCCTTTTTGATGGAAATATGATGAACAAAGAAATATTTATTGTTTCCCTTCCATACTGATGGTTGAATTACTGTATATATATATATATATATATATATATATATATATATATATATATATATATATATATATATATATACATATAGATATGTGTGTGTGTGTAAGTTTATATATATATAAAGACAAAGAAAGAGAGAGAGAGAAAAAAAAAGAGAAGATACAGATCAGAAAATGAAAACAAGAAAGAGAAAGAGAACAAGAGAAATTACAGACAGTGAGAAATTCAACATATTATAACATACTAATATACGTATGACCTGAAAAATTATGTTTGAGAGAAAGCTTGTTCAGTCAATGAGTCTTTGGATGGTGAGGGTCGACTGACAAAGGGGAGAGACAAAGCGTAAAGCGACATTAAGGAAAACGAAAGAGAGAAGAGAGAGAGAGACAGACAGACAGACAGACAGACAGAGAGAGAGATAGATAGAGAGAATGAGAGAGAGATAGAGAGAAAGATAGAGAGAGAGAGACGGAGAGAGTTAAAGATAGATAGATTGATAGAGAGAGAAAGAGAGAGCGAAAGAGAGAGAGAGAGAGAGAAAGAGAGTTAAAGATAGATATATTGATAGAGAGAGAGAGAAACAGAGAACGAAAGAGCGAGAGAGGGAGAGAGAAAGAGAGAGAGAGTGAAAGAAAGAAAGTGAAAGCGAGAGAAAGAAAGAAAGAGAGAGAAAGAGAGAGAATAGAAAAGGGGAACAGAAATGGAACATAGATTGAGAAGTCAAAAGATGGTTCAAGCCCCACAGGAAATATATCGATGGAAGAGATTTCGCAATGAGAAGCTAGCCTGATCCCGTTGCAGTTTTCAACCCTTTTTTATTAAGTGATTTATTCATCTATCTATTTTTCAAAGAGTTAGAAATTGGCACGCACTTTTATCGGAGTATATTTCTATCATTTCCTTTTTCTACCTACACACAAAGACAAAGAATGAAATACAACCACACAAAACTATAAGTAATTTTTATCTTTGTGTTCTTTTTCATAGGTAGGTATTCACTTAAAGCTTTTCTTTTGTATATGTTTGGTTTCATTGTTTATGTAACAAATACACTTGTTTTTATTCAGTGTGTACAGGCATTGCAATACAGATTTTCAATTGAAAGCGTGAAAGGGGATAAGAAAGTGAATTAATTGGAGGAGGAATAATGAAAGGTGAGGAAGTGTGAAACTGTGGAAAAAGAGAAGAAAAAGTAAAATGGAAAAGAGGGAAAATGTTAAAGAAAAATGGCTTAAAAGGGGAAAATAAGCACAAATTGTTGAATAACAGAAAGGTAACTTTTTATATAAAAGTTTGAGAGGACGAAAAATAATGAAGCATGAGTTAAATGAGTGAGAAAAAAATGAACGACATGATAAAAAAACAATTAAAAAATAAAAGCATGAATAAGAACGAAACATAAGAGAAGGAAAGAGAAGGAAAATTGCAAGAAAAGGGAGACAGGAAAGATTTTCTAAAAATTATATTTCTAATTCTTTTAATCAAAGAAAAAGATGTTTGTGAGAAGGACAATCAAAACGTTCTTGGAAAGGTTGTGGAAAGAGTAATAAAAACAACAAGACTTTAGTAACTTTAGTAATAACAGAAATGAACTGAAAGGGAAAAGATAGAATTAGATTGGCAAAAAGATGACACCCAGAAGCAAAGAAATTAATATAATTAACGATGAAAAATGCTCAGACTCAAAACTCGCGTGGGTTGAAATTTAGTTACACAACAAAAACATATTTCTTTCTTTAAACAGCATCCGAGACACCGGGTTTATAAACTTGTATACAGATTTATCCACGCAAACAACATCATAATCAAAGAAGTAATCCAAGCTCCTCACTCTCTGCCAAGCACTGAAGATATGATAAAAGATAATGCAAAGTTATAATAGTATTGTAATGCCTTCACTATAATCCTATCAGACACGCGAATCAAAGGAATTATGATATTTAATTACTTGCTTATTTCCCCCAGGATGAATCATTTCAGAGCAAGAAAGTGTATGAGGAATAATGTCCATATTACTCACTGTCATTCATGAGTCGGTCTCGTTTATCTGTCATTCAAAGTTTAGCCGATGATGCTTTGAGGGACGAGTCTCAGTGACGAAGAGATTGCATTCCTTTGCATTGCCACGGAGGTGTCTTGCAACGCTTGCTCTAATTGGTAGTGTCTTAGAGACGTGTACAATGATCTTCACACACACTCACATACAGACAGACATATACACACACACACACACACACACACACACACACACACACACACACACACACACACACACACACACACATATATATATATATATATATATATATATATATATATATATATATATATATATACATATACATACACACACACAGACATATATATATATATATATATATATATATATATATATATTTATTTATATATACCTAAATATATAAATATATATATAAATATATAAATATATATGTATGTATGTATGTATATATATAAATATATGTATGTATTTATATATATGTATATATATATATATATATATATTTATATATTATATTCATATATATATATATATATATATATATATATATATATATATATATATATATATATGTATGTATATACATATATGTGTGTATATATATGCGTCTTTAGATATAAAGTGTTTTTCCCTTGTATATAAGTGCCTTGAATGCTCCTTCAAGTCTTACTACTCACGTTTCCCTGTAGTCATCCCTTCGAAAATCATTGCTTCCTATTGGTGGAATAACGATCATGACGTCACAGGGAAGGGAGTTAATAGCCAATCAACGATCGCAAATCCAGCGTGGAGATGATTACTCGTAATTTACGCGCGCAATTATGATCGACATTGGAATACAAGTCTTGTCCTTTTCTCCTTAAGAATTCAATAATTATAGCTTAATAAGACGATTATGAATTGAATACGGTATATATCTATTTGTTCTGCCTTTGGCTATAATAAACCCAAAGCAACAAAGTTTACATTAGTATCACGAGCACACACGCATACACAAACACACACACGCACACAAACACACACAAACACACATAAAAACACACACACATACACACAAACACACAAACACACACAAACACACACACACATACACACACACATACGCCCCCCCCTCCCCCCCATACACAAACAAACATCCACACCCATCCACATACACCCACCCATTACGAAATTATGAAAGAGAAGAAGAAAAAGAAAGAAAGAAAGAAAAAAAAACCACCCCACCCCTCACCCCCCAAAAAAAAAAAGAGAGAAAAAAAAAGAAAAAAAAGACGAAGCTGCCAAGGCTAACGAGAGACGCCAAAAGGGGTGGACAGCAGAATGCATAACAAGTAAACAGGAAATGACTGGCAGAATGGGGAAGGCACCGAAGCAAGACAAGACGGGGCGGACGGGACGGGTGAAGGGTTCAAGATGGGAACGGAGGATGATTGGCAGGGATGCGAGGAAGGGCGGGAGAGAGAGAGAGAGAGAGAGAGAGAGAGAGAGAGAGAGAGAGAGAGAGAGAGAGAGAGAGAGAGAGAGAGAGAGAGAGAGAGAGAGAGAGAGAGAGAGAGAGAGAGAGAGAGAGAGAGAGAGAGAGAGATGTATGTATATGTATATGTATATATATGTGTATATAATTTACATATATATATATATATATATATATATATATATATATATATATATATATATATGATTATGTATATATATGTATATGTATATATATGTGTATATATATTTACACACACACACACACACACACACACACACACATACACACACACACACACACACACACATATATATATATATATGTATGTGTGTGTGTGTGTGTGTGTATGTATGTATAGCGATTTTTTTCGTCCTGGGCCAGCTAGCGAAAGCGCAGAGTTCTAATTCTGTTTTAGCCAATTAGCGGTTGACTCAATTTTAATTGGGTTACTTTCCCTCTTGTCCGAATAGTTCACCTGATTAATGAAAATAAATACGGCAGTCTCCTTTTTGGGGGGAGGGGGAGGGGGGAGGGGGGTGGAATATCTTGCAAAACGGAATGACGATTGTGTAAAATGCCTGCTTGCTTGCCTGTTTAACTTTCACTTTTCCCTTTTTTTATTCAGGAAAAAATAAATAAAACGACCGATTCAGTCTGTCTCTCGTATTTTACTCACAAGATTCATTCAATAATTCCCTGATGTCATACTAAGATATTATGTCACAATACATCATCTTTCTCTAACATTCTAGTGATCATCTAAGATAATTTTTCTCCAACAATCAGATGATAAAAAAAGAAAAAAAAGAAAAAAAAGAAAGAAAGAAAGAAAAAAAAAACACCCACTTTACTTTCGTATCAGAAGCTGATTTGACTGAATCATTTTTCATGAACATCATGGCCGGGATCATGCATGATGTGTACATATAACTTCAAGAGTATTAACCTTGTTACAACTCCTACCTTCCTTTTTACTCCCTTAATTGCTGTCAGACCCTCCGTGGATCGAGACTTTTTAATCGAGGAATGAATCTCACATTCGCTTTTCCTTCAGTCGAACTTGTGCTGAATAACCTAGCAAGTTAACGAAGATAAATCACTAGGAATATGATAATCAAGTAATGATACGTGTTACTGTGATAGAAATCCATGTTAGTTTATGTAGCAAACTCTCTCTCTTATGGTTATGCGGTAGAATGAAGCCATATGTTGTGATGTTGTGAGTAATATCATTCTAGCACAAACATTTTCTTGTTGATGTAACAAAGACTCTTTGGTTATGCAACGGAATGAAGCCACGTGTTGCAATGTCCAATGCATCACACTTCATGATCAATACACACTCTGTGTTTACTCGTGTTCATGAGGTACCATTCTGTCGAACCACTTTAACACTTTCCATCATAACTGTTTCCGAATATGTTATCGATTCTCCATATATATATAAATATATATATATATATATATATTATATATATATATATATATATATATATATTTTATATATATACATACACCTATATATATACATACATACATATATACATATATATGTACATATATCTATATCTATCTATATCTATATCTATATCTATATCTATATCTATATCTATATCTATATCTATATCTATATCTATATCTATATACATATATATGTATATACATAATATATATATATATATATATATTATATATATATATATATATATATATATATATATATATAGCTTTATATCAAAGAGAAAAAAATTGGGGGGGAGATAAGAGAGGAAAGGTGGGAGAGGAGGAAAAGGGGAGAAGGAGAGGAAAAAAGGAGAAGAAGAAGAGGAGAAACTATTAATCAAAAGAAGGGAGTACAAAGAAAAACAAGAGAACAGGAGGACAGCCAACGCCATCTCAAAGTCCGAAGATATTGTTTTTCCAAGAGCAACCATTGTTAGTCCCTCTACAAACCCTCTAAGCTACAGCAATCTCTTCCTTCCTAAGATGCTATCATATTTCCGTCCTTTTTCTTTATCCAACACGTTATATAAAGGCAATTTCACTGTATCATTTTACATGGAGAGATATAATATGTTTGAAGTCATGAATGCTATGATGCTATATATTCCTGTTAGATATTAAACAGGTTATAAACATTTTGTCCTGATATTGACGTTATTGATTTAATTAATATCCTCCGTGAAATTTTTCTTTTTGTTCTTCCATATTTTTTTTTCGTTTTTTCCTCTTGTAGCAGCGTTTAATATACCATTTTTTTTTTTTAAATTCTAATCTTCTTAATTTATATTTTCTTCTCCTCTTATACCTCTCTCTTTATATCCCCCTTCTTCTCCCCTTTCCTCCCGCTCCCCCCTCCTCCCTCCCTCCCTCCCCCCCTCCCCTCCCTCCAATCTTCCCCTCGTTACCCCTTAAGACCGTAAAGTCAGCTATTAATGAGGGTATTTTCCTTCGACGCTTCCCCAGCACACAGGAACACTAACGGTACCTCCTCCCCTCCTCCCCCTCCCCCCTTCCCCCCTTCCCCTTCCCCCCCTTAGCTGGAACGCCATTACGACTCGAGAATACAAATTGTTTTTAGGCATTTGAGTTCTTTTTTTCTTTTCTTACGGTGTTCACTCTCCTTTTTTTTTCTCTCTTTTTCTTTCTTCTTCTTCTTATTTTTTTCTTTCTTTTGAGATGGTAGGGATTAGATAGTCCTTGGTTCTTCATCTTGGGTTATTTGAAGTCGTTGTGTTGACGTATGTGCTTCCCTTTTTCGACTTGATTTCCGTCGGTGTGTGTGTGTGTGTGTGTGTTTGTAGTCTCTCTCTCTCTCTCTCTCTCTCTCTCTCTCTCTCTCAATCTATCTATCTATTTATCTATTCATCTATCTTCCTCCCTACTTATCTACTTCCCCTCCTCCTTAATGCCCTCGTACCTACCCTCTCTCTTTCTATTCCTCTTCCTCCCGCCCTCAAGGGCTCTCTCTCTCTTTTTATTTTTCTGTCTCTCTCTCTCTCTCCCATCCCCCCTCTCTCTCGCTATCCCTTTCTCTCTTTCTCTCTCTCTCGCCCCATCCCTTCTCTCTTGCCTCACTTCCGCTCTCCCTCTTCCTCCCCACTCTCTCTTCCTCTCTCCATCTCCCGCCCCTCTCTGTCTCTCTCTCTCTCTCTCTCTCTCTCTCTCTCTCTCTCTCTCTCTCTCTCTCTCTCCCTCCCTCTCCCCCCTCTCTCTCTTTCTCTCCCCCCCCTCTCTCTCTTTCTCTCCCCCCCCTCTCTCTCCCCCTCTCTCTTCCTCTCTCCCTCTCTCTCTCAACTCTCCACCAATAAACAGACAACGAGCCGAGAAAGAAGAAACAGGGGTACCACCGTCTCAGGAGTACCACCGCGCCGCGCCGTCTCGAGTACACAAAC
>NW_028234430.1:7702041-7709541 GCF_977035675.1 Penaeus japonicus
TCAAAAATATTTGTAAAAGAGACACTTACATCAATTTTGAGAGAGATTAATAAACTTAATGGCGAGGACACTAATAAACAAAACATATTTTTAGTGAGAGGCATATCTTACATACTGGTCCAAGGAGGAGTAATATACTGATTTTCGAGATAGAAAAGAAAGTATTGATGAGACACCATTATGCTATTTGGAGAGAGGGAATTGAATATACTTCTGTGAGAGGGCAGAACCATACTGCTAAGAGAGAGAGAGAGTGGTATAGTTAGTAACAATATACTTATGAGAAGGATAATGATATTCTTGTGAAAAAAAACTATTAATGTACTTATTAGTGAGAATAACACTGATATGATTATTAGTGGAAGAAACACTATTATAATGATCATGGAAAGAGATACTTTAACACTATCTGGCGAGAGAGACACAATATACTTGATGAAAGGAACATGAATATAATTTTTGGCAACGCTACCATGGACTATACCACGCTGACTATACCATACTCGAGAACCATCATACTTTACTGCATTGCTGGTAGGCGAAGTACTCCCCTTTTTGGAGAGTCCTTACACTGAGCTTGTTATGCTGATGAGTTTGGAAATGCACAGTTTAAAAATTCACCCACAAAGGAAAAGCTGCAACCCATAATTGCATGGGGAAAGATACCCTGTAGCGTACAGCACCCGGAGACATATTGTGCCAGTGAGTATTACTGCATGGTTAATGAAACAAGCGCTTCATTCTCTTTTTTTTCGTTTGGAGTGTGTAGGTGTTTTGTCTTAACGTTAAAAAAAAGGAACACAAAAAAATAGCGTTGTGTTGCGTCTCATTTTCTGCGTGTTGTATTTACCGCGAGGATTTATTTTCAGGAATTTTTCATACGCGTTCTATTATTCCACGTCCGTCCTTATCATACTTGTATTGTGAGTTGTAATTTTATAGTGCAGTGACATGGCAGCGTAATCTGTTTTCCAGTATCTCCTCCTGTTGTAGTGTACAAAATGTTTTTTTTTTCATTTTTTTTTTATCTTATACATAGCTACCTATAACCGGTAAGATTACTGGACTAAATAAAGGGGACACACACAGACACAGACACACACACACACACACACACACACACACAACACAAACACACACACACACACAACACACACACACACACACACAACACACACTCAAAAACGTACCGTGCATATCAATTATGCACATACCACCCATAACTACAAAAAAACACACCCCAACCACCCACCCTCTCCCTCCCAAAATCAACCTCTCAGCCTCCCTCTTTGTTTACCTATCTATATCTCCATCTGTTTATCTTGCTCTTCTGCTCTTCCCTTTAAATTTAGAACTGCGTGGCGTTTCCCAGTTCCAACCTCTCCAGGAAACTATTTATACCCTTAAAGTGTACCGCGCCGTAGCGTCTTTCATTTTGTTAAATTAAACTTTGAATGGTTAATTCACACCGGAGAAGCATCCCTAGTGTGCCAACTGCCTAATTTCTCGCATTTAATTGTGTCGAGGAAAGAAAAAGAAAGAGAAAAAAAGGGTACGGCTTCCATTCAAGGAAGGGGTTGAAAGAGCTTGAAATAAGAACAGAATGGGGCTCTCACTATACCAACTGCACTGTGATGTGCCCTCACTGTACCCACGACCTCACTGTATCGACCGTATTGTAACGACAACACTGTACTAGTTCTCACTTTACCAACGGCACTGTAACGACCTCACTGTATTAGTCTTACTGTAAAGACCTCACTGTACCAGCCCTAACTATACCAACCACACTGTAACATTCTTACTGTACCAACGCTACTGAAACGATCATTCTGTACCATCCCTACTATAACGTCTCACAGTACCAACCGCACTGTAACGACCTTACTGTTGTGACCGCATCATAACATCCCAACTATAACGAGCACACTGTAACGTCCTCACAATACCAACCGCACTATAACGACCTCGCTGTACCATCCCTACTGTAACGAGCACACTATACCGTCCTCACAATACCAACCGCACTGTACCGGCCTCGCTGTACCATCCCTACTATAACAAGCACACTGTACCGTCCTCACAATACCAACCGCACTGTAACGACCCCACTGTACCATCCCAACTATAACGACCACACTGTAATAAAGTAAAAGGGAGAAGAACAGTGTGTGTGTGTGTATACAGAAGGGAATATGTTTTGCGTTGCTTAAAGGAACAATATTGAGCATGCTTCAGCCGATGGAACAGGAAACGCTGGAATGCTGTCTGTGAGGGCTTATGGAATGCTCTCCATGGAGGCTCACGGAATGCTGTCTATGAGAGGTGAGGGTGTATGCGATGCTGTCTATGAGAGGGTATAAGATGCTGTCTATGGGAGGGTATAAGATGCTGTCTGTGAGAGGGTATAAGATGCTGTCTATGAGAGGGTATAAAATGCTGTCTATGAGAGGGTATAAGATGCTGTCTATGAGAGGTGAGGGTGTATGCAATGTTTTCTATGAGAGGGTATAAGATGCTGTCTATGAGAGGGTATAAGATGCTGTCTATGAGAGGTGAGGGTGTATGCAATGTTTTCTATGAGAGGGTATAAGATGCTGTCTATGAGAGGGTATAAGATGCTGTCTATGAGAGGGTATAAGATGCTGTCTATGAGAGGTGAGGGTGTATGCGATGTTGTCTATGAGAGGGTATAAGATGCTGTCTATGAGAGGGTATAAGATGCTGTCTATGAGAGGGTATAAGATGCTGTCTATGAGAGGGTATAAGATGCTGTCTATGAGAGGGTATAAGATGCTGTCTATGAGAGGGTATAAGATGCTGTCTATGAGAGGGTATGAGATGCTGTCTATGAGAGGGTATAAGATGCTGTCTATGAGAGGGTATAAGATGCTGTCTATGAGAGGGTATAAGATGCTGTCTATGAGAGGGTATAAGATGCTGTCTATGAGAGGGTATAAGATGCTGTCTATGAGAGGGTATAAGATGCTGTCTATGAGAGGGTATGAGATGCTGTCTATGAGAGGGTATAAGATGCTGTCTATGAGAGGGTATAAGATGCTGTCTATGAGAGGGTATAAGATGCTGTCTATGAGAGGGTATAAGATGCTGTCTATGAGAGGGTATAAGATGCTGTCTATGAGAGGGTATAAGATGCTGTCTATGAGATGGTATAAGATGCTGTCTATGAGAGGGTATAAGATGCTGTCTATGAGAGGGTATAAGATGCTGTCTATGAGAGGGTATAAGATGCTGTCTATGAGAGGGTATAAGATGCTGTCTATGAGAGGGTATAAGATGCTGTCTATGAGAGGGTATAAGATATGAGAGGTATAAGATGCTGTCTATGAGAGGGTATAATGTTATGAGAGATGCTGTCTATGAGGGTATAAGATGCTGTCTATGAGAGGGTATAAGATGCTGTCTATGAGAGGGTATAAGATGCTGTCTATGAGAGGGTATAAGATGCTGTCTATGAGAGGGTATAAGATGCTGTCTATGAGAGGGTATAAGATGCTGTCTATGAGAGGGTATAAGATGCTGTCTATGAGAGGGTATAAGATGCTGTCTGTGAGAGGGTATAAGATGCTGTCTATGAGAGGGTATAAGATGCTGTCTATGAGAGGGTATAAGATGCTGTCTATGAGAGGGTATAAGATGCTGTCTATGAGAGGGTATAAGATGCTGTCTATGAGAGGGTATAAGATGCTGTCTATGAGAGGGTATAAGATGCTGTCTATGAGAGGGTATAAGATGCTGTCTATGAGAGGGTATAAGATGCTGTCTATGAGAGGGTATAAGATGCTGTCTATGAGAGGGTATAAGATGCTGTCTATGAGAGGGTAAGTGATGTTGAGAAGGGGGGGGTATAGGATGTCTATGAGAGGGTATAAGATGCTGTCTATGAGAGGGTATAAGATGCTGTCTATGAGAGGGTATAAGATGCTGTCTATGAGAGGATATGAGATGCTGTCTATGAGAGGGTATAAGATGCTGTCTATGAGAGGGTATAAGATGCTGTCTATGAGAGGGTATAAGATGCTGTCTATGAGAGGGTATAAGATGCTGTCTATGAGAGGGTATAAGATGCTGTCTATGAGAGGGTATAAGATGCTGTCTATGAGAGGGTATAAGATGCTGTCTATGAGAGGGTGTAAGATGCTGTCTATGAGAGGGTATGAGATGCTGTCTATGAGAGGGTTTAGATGCTGTCTGTGGGAGGGTATGAGATGCTGTCTATGAGAGGGTATAAGATGCTGTCTATGAGAGGGTATGAGATGCTGTCTATGAGAGGGTATAAGATGCTGTCTATGAGAGGGTATAAGATGCTGTCTATGAGAGGGTATAAGATGCTGTCTATGAGAGGGTATAAGATGCTGTCTATGAGAGGGTATAAGATGCTGTCTATGAGAGGGTATAAGATGCTGTCTATGAGAGGGTATAAGATGCTGTCTATGAGAGGGTAAAGTTAGAAAGTATAAGATGCTGTCTATGAGAGGGTATAAGATGCTGTCTATGAGAGGGTATAAGATGCTGTCTATGAGAGGGTATAAGATGCTGTCTATGAGAGGGTATAAGATGCTGTCTATGAGAGGGTATAAGATGCTGTCTATGAGAGGGTATAAGATGCTGTCTATGAGAGGGTATAAGATGCTGTCTATGAGAGGGTATAAGATGCTGTCTATGAGAGGGTATAAGATGCTGTCTATGAGAGGGTATAAGATGCTGTCTATGAGAGGGTATAAGATGCTGTCTATGAGAGGGTATAAGATGCTGTCTATGAGAGGGTATAAGATGCTGTCTATGAGAGGGTATAAGATGCTGTCTATGAGAGGGTATAAGATGCTGTCTATGAGAGGGTATAAGATGCTGTCTATGAGAGGGTATAAGATGCTGTCTATGAGAGGGTATAAGATGCTGTCTATGAGAAAGTATAAGATGCTGTCTATGAGAGGGTATAAGATGCTGTCTATGAGAGGGTATAAGATGCTGTCTATGAGAGGGTATAAGATGCTGTCTATGAGAGGGTATAAGATGCTGTCTATGAGAGGGTATAAGATGCTGTCTATGGGAGGGTATAAGATGCTGTCTATGAGAGGGTATAAGATGCTGTCTATGAGAGGGTATGAGATGCTGTCTATGAGAGGATATAAGATGCTGTCTTTGAGAAATTATAAGATGCTGTCTTTTAGAAAGTATAAGATGCTGTCTGTGAAAGGATATGCAATGCTGTCTATGAAAGGGTCTAGATGTTCTATGAAAATATCAAATGCTGTCTTTAAAAAATACAATCTATGAGACGATATAGAATGCTGTCCATGAGAGTGTATATAATGCTGTTTATGATAGCTTAAGGAATGATTCATATCAAATGCTGTAAAGTGCTGTCTATGGAAAAAATATGTATGCTGTCGATCAGAGGGTACAGAATGCTGTCTACGAAAGGATGTGGTATTTCCTCAATGGGACTGTATATAATGCTGTCTATGAGAGGGATAAAATGCTGACAGTGAGTTGCAGAATGCTGAGTGGCGGAATGAATGCAGTAAAGTATGTAGATATATTTTTCCTTTTTTAGAAGAAGAAAGTGGATGATTAAAAGAGCAGAAAAAATAATGATAATGATGATTATAACGATAATAATAATCATCATGATTTCGATAATGATGATGCTAATATTAATCAATTTGATGATAATGATAATGATAAGAAAAGAGCGAGGAGAAAAGAAAGAAAGAAAGGTAGAAGAATCGAAGGATATAAGAAGAAAGGTAATTAAATAATAATAGTAATAATGATACTAAATCTGAAGAAAATAACAATAATAACAATTAAAATAATCTTGATGATGATGAGAATAATGACAATAGTAGCAATGGTAATAGAAGTAACACACACACACACAAACACACAAACACAAACACATACACACATAAACACACACACACACACGCAGAAACACCCATTACCTAAGTAAAATAAAAAAAAAGACTAGAAAGAAAATAAGAGAGAGAGAAAAAAAAACTGCACTTCCATGAGCAACATGAAACCGGTCCTAAGCGGAACCCACTCAAAGAAAACGAGAATATATATATATAAAAAACAAACAGAATAACAGTAAGAAAACGGGAAACAAAGCGGAGACGCCGACTAAAGCGAGGGGAGACTGAGCTAGTATGCTGAATTGTGTATGAGTATTTACCCAGTTAAGACCAACGTTTTCTGACTAACGATGTGACGTCATTCGTATGAGAAGTGTCGCGTTTCGTTGGGAATAATAGACCCTTGGCTATAATGGCGGAGAGACGAGGCATAGATTATGAAGTGGCAAAGTGAGTTTCCATTTTTATTTATCGTTAAAGAAGCTGATTTTGTCAATTAGCTATAAATAAAATCCCTTTTTTCTAATTTTACCTAATTTAAAGTCATATGAAAGTGGTGAGACAATTAAGATAATCACAGTCTATAAACATAAAACAAAACAAAAAAAGATAGCTCATATTTGAACAGCTATTTAAGAAAATGATTATTATACCTTCAACGCCGAAGTATTTTAAAAAGTTGAGGTTTGTGGACACCAACGTTTGGGATCCGCCAACATACAGGACAAAGTACACGTGGCAAGGGATCGTGGCTCTAGTGTTATGTGCGGTGTTGCTAGCATCTGAATGTAGTGCAGAGTGCAGAAATTTCTTTATCGTCGGGATGCCTGTAGAATTTTTGCAAAATTGGGAGCCGTTTTGAGCGAGGTTTAGCCTTTGTAGACCTGAGCTTAATGTGAGTGACCCGGTGTGTATATGTGTTTTTTTGTTGTTTTTTATTTTTTTTTGGTTTTGTTCACATCTCTTCGTATTTTCTTCTCATTTCTCTACTTTTTTGTCGTTGATGGAAGGAAGGATGTACTTTGGGAAATACATTTTTTACACATACTATCCCTCACTATGGATTTTCTCTGTCGTCTGTGTGTAACGTCGGATGTGTAAGCTCTTTTTTTTCAACATGAATTACTTCTCGCTGTTTTATGAGCACTGCGTTGCGGTGTTGAGTGAGTGTTCAACATATCTGGAACACTGTTTTCCATGAAATAAAAAAAACACATCTGCAATATCAAAGGAACTTTCAATTGTAACGTTGCGAGTTGCAGTAGACTCCTTATCGAAGAGAAGAATACAAAGACAAAATAAAATGGATGGTCTGTCTATCATTATTATTATTCGAAACGTCGCAATTACATATATGTATATATATATATATATATATATATATATATATATATATATATATATATATATATATATATATATATTATATATATATATTATTCTGTAGACAAACAATTGTTTTTATCTGCCTCTTTTTTTTTAATTAATCCTGCAATGATACTCTTCCAATCTTAATCTATATAACTCTGTTACTATGACTTTCTTTCCATCATCTCTTCGTTGTTTTGCCTATACATAATTGCAAGAAGAGAGAAATGCAAGCGGCAATGCTTTCCAC
>NW_028234430.1:7722041-7728489 GCF_977035675.1 Penaeus japonicus
GCGCTCGGATTTCAAAAGAGATTTTCAAATAAATCAGATGTCTAAAGAAGAACCCAAAATTAATGGCACATAAATATCGCCGCCCCTTTCACACACACGCAAACACAGGAACACACGTGCTCTCTTTCTTTCTCTCATTTTGTCTGCTCGCCCTTTTCTCTTTCTGCATTTCGAGCTGTCTGCCTCTTGTTTTCTCCTATTTTGTCTGTTTACCTCGTGTTCTCTCTTTCTCTCGGTTTGGATCTCTCTTTCTTTGTGTTATTCTACCTCTCTTTCTCATGCGTAAAGATGAATACACATACACACATACACACACACACACACACACACACACACACACACACATACACACACACACACACATGCAGACACATATACACACATATACCTACGCGTATACACCCACCCCCAACCACCCACCCACAAACACACCCACCCACCCACACATCCACACCCACACACACACACACACACATTCACTGCTCATATATGCTTCTAACGCTCACACACACACACCCGTGCTGACAGACAACGAACTGACCTCCCTGTCCAACTTCATTTGTCCACTAAATGTGTTTATCAATCTTTCACGCCAAAGGTACAGCACGTCCATAGAGGAAGGCAAAGGAATTCAAATCAATGTTTCTATCATTTATCGTAAGTCTCTCTGAAAGGAAACGACGAACCACTCCGACAAGCAGATTAATAAGCAATCCATTCTGACAAAATAATTCAGAACGGAACATCTGCATCCGAGGGAGAGTAACATTAAAAAAAAAAAAAAAAAATCCCCTGAAAATTCCCCTGCTTCAAAGCAACGCCTCAATGCCCCTGCTTCTAGGGGGAAAGCAGGATGCCATTCTCTGCTTTTAGTGGAAGGTGGCATCAGGCATCAACATTCCATGCCACTAGGAAAAGGATAGGGTAAAAATGCCGAGCCTTCAAGGGGAATCTAGGGGAGAGGAGAGAGCCGGAGAAAATGAAAAAAAAGAAGGGAATAGGTAGAGAGACGGATACATAACGAGAAAGAGAGAGAGAGTAAGAGAGAGAGAGAGAGAGAGAGAGAGAGAGAGAGAGAGAGAGAGAGAGAGAGAGAGAGAGAGAGAGAGAGAGAGAGAGAGAGAGAGAGAGAGAGAAAGAAAGAGAAACATAGAGGGATAGAAAGAGAAAGAGACTGACAGACAGACAAACAGAAAGAAAGAAAGAGAGACAAAGAAACATACAGACACAGAAACAGATACGAACAGACAGAGAAATCAACAGAACAACAGAGAGACCCCATCCACTCCTCCCCCCCCCACCCCAACACACACACACACACAAAAAAAAAAAAAAAAAAAAAAGAAAGTAGAAGAAAAAAAACAAAAAACTACAGCGTCCAGTTAAGAGGAAGCTGGACAGAAGGACAGAGAAGCAGCACGGCAGGGTTCTAGGATTATGTCGACTCCAACCGATCAGAACATGACGCTAATGAACCCTCGTATCTTTATTTTATTTCTTAGGAAGGACGAGGAGAAGACAGGGTAAAACAAAGACGCAGAGGGAAAATACGGTGGGGTTTCAATTAAAAAGAGGGAGATAAATTCACAGAGTCTGTCACAGGGAGGCGTGAATGGGTTAAGAAGCGTATTGCTGGTTGTATAGGGAGAGAGAGAGAGAGAGAGAGAGAGAGAGAGAGAGAGAGAGAGAGAGAGAGAGAGAGAGAGAGAGAGAGAGAGAGAGAGAGAGAGAGAGAGAGAGTGAATATGGATGCAAATGTAATATGTTTGTTGTTCTCTTTCTGACTTACGTTCTCTCTCTCTCTCTCTCTCTCTCTCTCTCTCTCTCTCTCTCCTCTTTGTCTTTGTCTTATTCTCTCAATCTTTTTTCTTTCTCTCTCTCTCTCTCTCTCTCTCTCTCTCTCTCTCTCTCTCTCTGTCTCTCTTCCTTGACAGAAGGAAATATACGGTGAAAATAATTGCAAGAAGAGCTAAAGAGTCTAATAAATGTATGAAGAGATATGTGCTGAAGTAAACAAATTGACAAATATATACTGATATTGGGGGAAAGAGAGAAAGAAGTTAAGACATATATATATATATATATATATATATATATATATATATATATATATAATATATATATATATATATTATATAATATGTGTGTGTGTGTGTGTGTGTGTGTGTGTGTGTGTGTGATGTGTGATGTGTGATGTGTGGTGTGTGGTATGTGATGTGTGGTGTGTGTGGTGTGATGTGTGTGTGTATTATATATATATAATATATATATTATTATATATATATATATATATATATATAATATATATATAATTATACATATATTTATTATTATTAATATATATATTATTTATGCATATATATTATTTATATATCAACACATTTGTGTATGTGTGTGTGTTTGTGTGTGTGCTTTTGTGTGTGTGAGTGTTCATGAATAATCCAAATTTCTTTCGGCCATCATCCTAAATTTTCCAAAATTATGCTTAGCCACGAACTCAATATCCCACCGCTTTTATCATTATTGACATCCTAATATACAATAAAAGTCTTCTAACTTGGATTGTCCTTTACATAGTGATGATAACGTTGATACAGTAAGTATGACTCTTTCCATTAGAAAATAGATATATTATTGATCCTAGGAATGCAACGATAATCTTTCATTACTGAAGTAAATAAAACAATAGGTACACAGTAAACAAGTAAGGAAAAAAAGAAAAAAGAAAAAAAAGAAAGAAAGAAAGAAAAGAAGATGAAAAAGAAGAAGAAAGAACATATAATGTATATATATATAGACATATATATATATATATATATATTATATAATATATATCTATCTTAATATATATATCTAATATTACAACGTAAGTAATGTTCAATCACGAGAAAAATAATACTTTCGGTTTGAAATCATATCTTTGTAAGTGAGTAGTAATAAAATAAGTCTATAATAATTTTCCAGTTATATCTTATCTTAGTATTTAATTCCAAAGGTCGAAAGAGCCGAAAGTCCGACTTCACACGACCACGTAGAGTGAAAGGAGAGTCACCACTGGACTCTCCAGTGTTAACTCTGTGCTAAGACTCACCCTAAAGTAAAGTAACTTTTCTGAGCCTCATTCCATTTACGCTAAGTTGCTGGAAATTATTTAAACGCTTTTTTTCTGTTAGTCCATTTGGCTCATCAACCGGATGTTCAGTGGCCTATATATAGAAGGATTTTGTACCCTTGCATAGCTAAGTGAGTCGGTGCAACGGAAAAAAAAGCTCTTCCATTTTTTAGACGATGTCCCTTAAAATGTGTACTCACTGTACTTTCCATGTCATTCAAATTCATGGGACTATTTTCTTCCCAGAATTCTCCCAGTTTTGGAAATGCGGCCATCCTGCCCATTTCTAGTTTTGAATACGAAATGCCAGTACCTCTTCATTCAATAGTACATTTTCTCTCTTTTTTTCTAGTATTTAAGCATGTAAATATATTCACCTGCGAGAATGGAAGGAAAGTTTGAGCTTAGTACAGCAGACTCTGATATTCAGATTCAATGTCTACACACAAAGAACTGATCAGTTTTGAATTTAGATCACTTCCTCTATCTATAAAAAGAATATTTTTACGACATCACCTATTCTCCTCTCCAACTCGAGTTGCAATTTTCCGCTGCATAGATGGCGCACCATCTGTTCCGGCTTCAATGCATCTTTTCTATTCTAGTTGCGAATGAGAATTGTAAAAAAAAGAAAAAAGAAATAGAGAAATATGAAAAGAAACACATCCGCCTTCTTAAATAGAGTCACACTTTTTAAAAGCCAGTGGATTGCACAAGAGCAAATCTTTCTCAGTGTCCATCTTATCTTTGCACCTGATATATAACATTAATTGTGTATCCCGTTGCGAACGGCTGGCAACACATACATTGCAAACGAATTTTTAGTCTGACGACGGGTGGCATTGCGTAGGTGCCAATATTCGTCTTGGCAGAAGAGTGGATTGCTGTGCTTTCTATATTACACTATGAGTCATGATTCTTCAGTGACTGACGGTGCCAATTACATTTATTACTCCTATAATTGCTTGAATATTCACCAAAATATGTTTAAACTAAAATCCCAAACATAAGTGTCACCATTTTTTCCTAGCACCAGAAGGAAAAAAAGGTCGCTCATCTACAGTACCTAATCAACACTATCTTCAGAAGGCGATGGTACGCAACAAGATGCCGACCTCTGGCTCTAAAGTCCCAGCGATGCCAGACCGAGAAGAGAAAGTGATCAAGACCATGAGCAACTTCCGGAATTTGTCCCTGTGCCAGTATGGCTGCTTTGTACTGTGGCACTCACGGTTGTAAGTACAGGTCTCCTTTCTCGTCCCTATCTCTTCATTTATTTTCATTAGGGAGAATTACACGCATATGGAAGTTAGTTACCTTTTGTCCTCTTATAAAACGAATACTTCTATCACTCATTATAAAGAAAATAATGAGCTGATATGGACCTTATACTACAATTTTAGTCAGGTCTCATAATAAAGTAAAACACACACAAAAAAAAAACACAAAAAAATTATAGTGTTATAACGAGTGAATGAAAGATAGCGTGAAAGTTCCTCCTGAAATAAAACCTATCAGAAATGCCTCGCAGGTGGCACTAGTGCCGGTCCTGGGGACTAGCCAAGCTATTCTGTCCCAGCCTAGAACGTGTTAATGTCGATTAATACTTCCTCAATTCGAAAGTTGATTGTTTTCATGGCTTCCTTAGACGTTGTGGGTTATCCCAGTCTTGGCTAATATCCATGCTACTTCGAGACTGGCCATTGACGCATCCCGTTGGTTGTCTGAATCATTTCCCAGGATTTCCGAATCCAAAACGTTTTCTCTGTAAGATTGTCGAAAAGGTTTACAAAACTACGCAGAAAACCAAACTATAAGTTCGGTAATTAGTCAAGATAGGACACTCACAACAGAAAAAGATCTTAAAGCGAATAGGAATTATAAATGGATTAAAGAAATCTAAGGTACTTACCAGAATCAGCAGATACATCAAAGTAAAACAAATAAAACAGGAGCCAACCGCGCCTAAAGATGAGTGTCGATTATATACTAAAAAAAAAAAAAAAAAAAAAAAAAAAAAAAAAAAAAAAAAAAAAAAAAAAAAAAAATCAAAGCCAGGTATACTAATTCAGCTTGAGAACTGACACTAGATTCAGTAGCATAAAACAAAACCCCTTTAATTAGAACACCCTTAACCAACGACACATGTAATGATACCCTCCTAACCTTACAGACTCCCAGAACCCGTCGGCTATCCTTAACTATTTTTGACTTGGATGTTTTCTGATGTGATGATCATTAGGCTTCTTTATTCTCGTCGATTCCCAACACGTCACACCCAATACTCTGTGGTTTCTGAATCCTTTGTCAGCGACGGAGGCGAATCGAGCGCCAGGGAAGCCTTGATATACACAGAAAACAGAAAACAGACAGAAAATAGACAAAACATGTTGGGAAACGAGAGAGAGAGAGAGAGAGAGGGGGGAAGGGGGGAGGGAGGGAGGGGGGGAGGAGGGAGGGGGGGGGGGACGGAGAGAGAGAGAGAGAGAGAGAGGGGGGGGGGAGGGAGAGAGAGAGGGAGGGATATAGTATATAATATACATACATACCATTAACCTTTTATATATATATATATGATTATATTATATAATATATAATACTAATATATATATTATATATATATATATATTATTATAGAGAGAAGAGAGAGAGAGGAACAATCGAGACTGCACGAGAGAGGAAGGAGATGAGAAGTAGCGAGTATGCGCAGAGAGAGATTCATAAATGAGATAAAGATAATATTTTGTTTTCGTCTTCAATGCTCTCCACCCTAGGTTTGAATCTAACATTGTTGACATTGCAGAGCAGACATGAGAGAGGAGAGAGGAGAACACCAGAGAAAGAGAGAGGGAGAGAGAGAAAAGAAATAAGGGAATACAAATGAATAACCAAACGAGATTTTGTGAATATAATATAAGTCAAAACGTATAGCTATCAAAAATAGCACAAGAGGAAACTAGAATGAGGAAATTAATAAAAGTACTCAAAAATCCGTAAAATTAACCTTGGTATTAAGTAGTATATGAAATCAAATACGAATTGTTTCTGTTAAGTGTCAAGTAATATTGTTTTGAAGCTAAGATAGGAATAATCTGGAAAGAGAAAAGAACGCAGAGAGTAAAGAGAAGAAAAGCGAGAGAGCATGAGAGTAGACAAAGAGAGACTTAAAGATAGAAGACAAAGAGAAGAACAGAGGAGACAGAAAGATAAGACGAGAAGGAAGAGAGAGATGAGAGAGGTTGAGATGTGAGAGGGAGAGAGAGAGATCAGCATTTGAGGTGAGAGGAGGATAGAGATTTTGTGAGAAGTGAGAGGAGAAAACAGAGCGAGAGAGAG
>NW_028234430.1:7736744-7739244 GCF_977035675.1 Penaeus japonicus
ACATTATAAAATCTCAGAGTTCCCTAAACGTCACTCAGAAAAGTATTTAATTCACTTGTAGGATTTAAAGGTGGTACTAGCTCTATGAGTGATTTAAGTATCAGTTTCATTCCGTCCGAGATTTTGTATATTAGCTCCTCTCTTTCTTTCTTTCAGTTCTTTTCTTTCTTGCTACCTCCATGGTCTTCTCTCTCTCTCTCTCTCTCTCTCTCTCTCTCTCTCTTTTTTCTCTTCTCTCCTCTCTTGTCTCTCTTCTCTCGTCTCTCTCTTTCTCTCTTTCACAGTGACACCAGATATAATTGTTCATAGACGTCATCCGTACCACCTCCCTCCCTCCCTCCCTTACCCCCCTCTCTTGATCTCTCTCTCTCTACTCCTATTCTGTCTGTCTATCTCTCTCTTCCTCTCTCTCTCTCTCTCTCTCTCTCTCTCTCCTTCTCTCTGCTCTCTCTCTCTCCTACTCTCTCTCTCTCTCTTTCTTCGGTCTCGTGCTCTTCTCACTCTCACAACACACAATACACGTTATTTATACTAATCACACACAACATCACACCACCTCTGCTTGTATACATCTACTATTCTTCTGGGATCTTGTTTTCCATTCCTTCTTCATCGGATATTTTTATTAGAGTGGAATACTCGAGGTTAAGGTTAGGGCGGATGGTGGTGATAACAACCAAAATCTGAAAATTCATTCAATGACATAATATCATAACCATATCTAACGATGTGAAAGTCACCATTAGAAGTAGAAGAAAAAAGGTATAATATATAAAGGGGGGGGAGGAAAGTAAAAAAAAAAAAAAATAAAAAAAAAAAAAAATAAAAGGGGGGAAAAAAAATTAAGATATCTTTTCATGATACGAGTCTCTCCCTTACAGGGAACTTAGAAGTCATAAAACACTAGAGTTTGTCTGTTCTAACATTTATAGGACGGGATGAAGGGTATGTTGAGGCTAGGAAGGAATTTTTATACTTGAGGTTTTGCTGCGTCGGATTAAGAATTTCTTTTTCTCTTCGTTGTCCTTCTTTTTCCTCTTTTTTATATTTGTCTGTGTTTTCTTTTTTCTCTTATTTCCTTTCTTTGTTGGGTTTGGATTTTGTTTTACTCGTTTTTTTTATTTTTATTTAATTTTTTTTTACGTTTTTGTATTTATTGTTTTCCCTCTCTTTTACTTTTTATCTCTTCTTTTTCATTTTTTTCTCTCTTTCTATCTCTTTCTCTCTCTATCTCTTTCTTTATCTCTCTCTCTTTCTCTCTATCTCTTTCTTTCCTTCTCTCTCTCTCTATCTCTCAATTTCTTTCTTTCTCTCTCTCTCTCTCTCTCTCGTTCTTTCTTTTTTTTCTCTCTTTCTCTCTGTCTGTCTCTCTTTCTCTCTCTCTCCCTTGCTCGCCCGCTCTATCAGTTTCTTAATCTCATCTTCGCTTATATCTTACTCCTACCCTTTCTTCTTACAATCCTCTACTTCTCCAATTCTTCCTCTTCAATTTCTTTCTCCTTTCCCTTCATCTAATCTACCTCCTGCTTCTCCTTCTCTTCTTCCATCATCTGCTCCTCCCTTTCCCTCTTCCTCCTTCTTCTCCACCCTTATCCTCCTCAGCCTTCGTCTCCTCTCCCTCCTCTCTCTCCTTCTCTTCCTCCATCTCTACCTTGTCCACCTCCACCACATCTTCCTCCTCCACCCATCTTCTTCCTCCTCCTCTACTTCCACCTCCACCCCCTCTGCCTCGTCCTTCTCCATCTCCTTCCCCCTTTTCCATTTCCATCTTTTCGTCCTCCACCTCTTTCTCCTCCTCCCAAACGTCGCACCCACATGCCCCTCTTTCTAACTTCCCACCTTCTCCTAACCCTCCTTTTTCCCCCTTATAATATTATTATTTATATTTTTAATTCTCTATATTAATTTTAATTAATTACCTCCTCCTCCTCCTCTCCCTTTTCCACCTACTTCTCCACCTTTTCCTTCCTCCACCTCCATCCTCTTCCACCTCTTTCCCCTTTTCCACCTCCTCCTCTACCTCCACCTCTACCCCCTCTTCCTCGTCCTTCTCCACCTCCTCCTCCCCCTTTTCCCCCTCCATCCTCCTTCACCTCTTTCTCCTCCTCTACCTCCACCCCATCTTCCTCCTCCTCCTTCACCCCCACCCCATCTTCCTCGTCCTTCTCCACCTCCTCCTCCCCCTTTTCCTCCTCCACCTCCTCCACCTCCTTCTCCCCCTCCATCCACCTCCACCTCTTTCCCCTTCTCCCCCTCCATCCTCCTCCACCTCCTTTTCCTCCTCTCCCTTTCCCCCCTCCACCTGCCCTTCTCTTTAACATCTGCCACGTACTTCCCGGAGTCAACGTTAATAGCTGGGAAATTATGTAACACAATATCACCTTTTACAAAGGTTCGGATTTCCCCAACCAGACAGGCAGTCTTAGGGCATTTGAAGAGAGTGCCAATGTTCCTAAATATTGGAAACCGAAAAAGGCAGACACATTCCGTGGATTTTGGC
>NW_028234430.1:7804485-7806985 GCF_977035675.1 Penaeus japonicus
GAGCGCACGCTAGAGAGAGCGAAAAGAGGGAGAGCGAGAGGGCAGAGAGGGGCTGAGAGGATAGAGAGACGAGACGGAGAGGAGAGAGGAGAGAGAGAGCGACGCGACGAGAAAAGAGAGAGAGAGGCTAAGAGGAGAGTGAAAGAGAGAGGAGAGAGAGAGAGAGAAGACGAGTGAAAGCAAGAGAGATGAAGAGAGAGGGAAAGTTGAGAGAAAGAGAGAGAGAAGAGAGCGAGAGAGAAGAGCGAGAGGAGAGAGAGAGAGGAGGAAGAGAGCAGAAGTAGCAAAGAGTGAGAAAGCAAGGAAAAGAGGAGAGAGAGAGAGAGAGAGAAGTAGAGCGATAAGGAGGAGAGAGTACGAGAGAGAGAGGAGAGACGGGAGAGAAGGGAGAGGAGGAGGAGATTTAGAGGCGAGAGCGAGGGATGAGAGAGAGAGAGAGAGAGAGAGAGAGAAGGCAAAACATCAAAGAACTGTCAAACCGAGAGACAACTCTAGGGAGATGCGTGTCTTTTGTAGGTGATTGGCGCGGTGTGGGGGTGGGGGTAGGGGGGATTAGGGGGAGGGAGAAGAGTAAGCAGAAAGGTTAACAGAAGGACCGGAAAGGGAAGGATGTTTTGAGGAAGGGAGTGAAAGGTAGTAGGAAGCGTGCAGGAGAGAGGAAAAATAAAGGAGGGATAGGAAAGAAGGGAACGGGTGATGGAGTGAAAGGGTGAAGGAGGGAAGGGATAAAGGAGGGGATTGAGATGAAGAAAGGAAGAGAAGGTCTAGAAAGGTGATGTGAAGGGAGGGAAGGACAAGTGAGGGAGGGTAGAAGGTGGTTTGTGAAAGAGGGGGAAGGGAAAAAAACAAAAAGGAGAAGGTGAAGGAAGGAAAGCGATAAAGGAGGGAGTGAAGAAGAGAAGGGGTAAAGAAATGAGAGATAAAAAGGCAATGGCTGAAGGATTGGGATTGGAGAGGATAAGGGTCAAGGATAGAGGGAAGGAGGGAGGGGGGGGGGTGGAGGATTGAAGGAAAGGATGTAAGAGCGAGGGAAGGAGTGGGAGGGGGGGGGGGGGAGGATTGAAGGAAAGGATGTAGGAGCGAGGGAAGGAGTGGGAGGGGGGGGGGGGAGGATTGAAGGAAAGGATGTAGGAACGAGGGAAGGAGTGTGTGTGTGGGGGGGGGGGGAGGATTGAAGGATGTAAAAGCGAGAGAAGGAGGCGGTGTGTGGGGGGGGGGGGAGGATTGAAGGATGTAAAAGCGAGAGAAGGAGGCGGTGTGAATGGCTTCGAATGAAGAAAGAGTAAAGAAAGGTAGGTTGCAGTATGGTAAGACTATCTATCGTTCTATCTATCTATGTGTTTATATTCACACACACACACACACACACACACACACATACACGCACGCACACACGCACACACACACACAAACACACACACACAAACACACACACACTCATACACACACAAACACACACACACATTCATACACACACACACATACACACAGACAAACACACACATAAGTCAGGTTAGAATCCCACCTCAACGGAAAACCTGTAATAAAGAACAAAGAAATAGAAGCAAGACAAATAAACAAACACACTTGCAAAAGACAAGGAAAGGATTACAAAAAAAAACACTCACCCAACAAGTAAAAAATATAAAAACAAAAACAAAGCAAGAAAAAGGAAGCAAACACACCAGCAAGAACAAAGACACACACGATTACCAACACGAAGAGACAAACAAAAAATGAATATAAAAACAATAAAAACAAGATGTTGTATCCACGAAACAACTACAACAAAACAAAAGAAAAAAGTGAGATCACACATTCCAATCTCCCCCCTCCCCCCCTTTATACAAACAAAAACGAAAACAAAAACACAAAAAAAAACATCAAGAAACAACATGTTGCTCTCATCCCTGAAAAAAAACATGCACCACAAAAAGCGGAAAACAACACATCCCCCTTCCCCCCCTTAAAAAAACAAAAACAAAAAAAAACACATACACACAGACACGTCATAAAAAAAACAAGAACAAGACCCCCCAACAAAAGAAAGAAAGAAAGAAACACACACACACACACACTACCACCAAAAAAACAAAACAAAAAGAAGAACATCCCCTCTCCCCCTCCCTAAAAAAAAACAACAAAAAAACATAACCACCCCCCCAAAAAAAGCAAACAAACAAAAAACACCCCCCTTCCCCCCACCCACACCCCCACCCCAACCCAGCCTCCCCACACACCAAAACCCCACACACTCACCTCCAACATGAACGACTGAGGAAGGCCTCCGTTGAATCCCGGAATGCACACGATACTGCAGGTGTGCGAAGTGATGTTGTCGACAACACAGCCCTTCACTTCCTCGGGGGGACCTGTGAGGGGGACACGAAGGAAGTGCTCTTGCTGAGAGGGCGAAGGCGAAGCTTGGTGATTCGGTTGGTCGGTTGATTGTTTGGTTGGGTGGTTGGTTGATTGTTTGGTTGGGTGGTTGGTTGATTGT
>NW_028234430.1:7861232-7863732 GCF_977035675.1 Penaeus japonicus
GAGAGAAGAGAAGAGGAGAAGGAAGAGAGGAGGGGATGAAGGAAAGGAAGAGAGGAAGGGATGAAAGAAGAGGAAAGGGAAAGGAAAAAAGGGGGAATAAAAGGGAAGAGGAACGAGAAGATAAAAGGGGTGGGCAGGAGGATAATGGAAGTTGAAGAAAGGAGAAGAGAAAATAGAAATGGAGGAATAGGAATAGGGAGGAGAAGGGGAATGCAAGGAAGGGAGGTGAAGAGACGGAGGAGGAAGAAGAGAAGAAAAACAGGAAGAGAGGGAGAAGATCATAGGGAGGAGAAAGAGAGGAGAGGGGTAGGACTTTGCAGGAGGGGGAGGGGAGGGAGGGAGGGAGAGTCTAGAAGGAAGGGGAGGGGGTAAGGAGGGAGGAGGAAAAACGAGAGAAGTGGAAGGAGGGAGAGGGGGGAAGGGGAGGGTGGAAGGGAAAACGTGTTGGAGAAGGGATAAGGGGGGGGGGAGGGAAGGGAATACCATGCTCTGCGTCCATTATGAAACAACAGAATGAAAAAAAAAGGGGAGAGGGGAAGGAGAGGGGAGAGGACGAGGGAAAAGGAAAAAAAGAGAGAATGCTCTTAACCAGCCAAAGGTATTAAAAAAAAAGAAAAAGCAAAAAAAGCAAACATCAACAACAAAAATACAAACAAACAAGAATCCAAAGAGAGAAAAAAATAGGTTCAAAACGCATTGCTTTTGATACGTCGTCTTTGTGGCGTGTAAAGGGTTGGTCTGTTCGCTGGAAGTGTACTTGAAGCCCCTAACACAGAGCTTTGCTTCCCCTCCCCCCCCTCCCCTCCCTCTCTCCCTTTCTTCCCCTCCCTCTCTCCCTTTCTTACCCTCCCTCTCCCCCTTTAACCCTTTCTCCCTCTGCCCCTGCCACTTTCTCCATCTCCCCCTTTCCCACATTCTCCCTCCACCCCTCTCCCTTTCTTCCCCTCCCTCTCCACCTTTCCCTCTTTCTCCCTCTCCCTCTCCCTCTTTCCCTCTTTCTCACTCTCCCTCTCCACCTTTCCCTCTTTCTCACTCTTCCCCTCCCACTTTCTCCCTTTCTCCCTCTCCCTCTCCCCCTTTCTCCCTCTCCCTCTCCCCCTTTCTCACTCTCACTCTCCCCCTTTCTTCCCGTCCCTCTCCCCCTTTCCCCCTTTCTCCCTCTGCCCCTCCCCCCTTTCTCCCTCTCCATCTCCCTTTCCCCCTTCCCCCCCTCCTTTTCGCCGGCTCTTACGTGGCTCGGCCAAGTCGTTAGATGGCTCTTTGTATGTGTGTGAGTGTGTGTGTGTGCATGTGTTCGTGTGTATATCGCTATCCATTTACTTAATTACCTCTTCATTTTTTTGTTAGTTTACTTGCTATTTCATCGACTTATATTTTAAACTTGACAGATCAACTTCCGACACACTATTTTTTTTTCCTTTTCTTAACCTTTCCTTCGTAACTTCTTTCTTCTTTGTCCACCTTAGATATTAGTTTATTAAATCTATCATCATCTTTCCGTGATTTCTTTGTGATTTCCTTCATTCTTTTATCATCATACTTTTTTCTTTGTATTTCCCTTTCTTTCTCTCTTCCCATCTTTTTCCTTCTTCTCCACCTCTACCTCCTATTCCCTCCATCCTTCCTTCCTCTCTCTCTACCCCTTAACCCCCCCCCCTCTCCATCTCACTCCACTTCCTCCAACCCCTCTTTCCTTCTCCCTCTCCCAATTCCCTTTCCTCTTTCCTCTTCCTCCTGCTCCTCTCCCCCTTCATCCCTCTTCCCTGCTTCCTCTCCCCTCCCACGCCCACCCTAACCCCCGTCCCTCATTCCACTACCTCCCCCTCCTCCTTTCCCCAACTCTCACGGCACCCCTTCCTTCCTTTCACTCACCCCCACCCCCTCCCCACCTCATTTCCCCCTCCCCCCCCGTCACGCCACCCCCTCCCTGCAGAACATGGTCTTAGGAGTAGCCTCACGCACAGGGAACACGCATTAAACAAATGTTGTTCAGAAACGCGGGTTAATCTAGGTCAAGGTCAGCCCCAACGAGAGGACCTTCTCTCTGAGTCACGCTTTATAAGGTCAAAAATTTCCTGCGTCGTTAAAGAATTTGAGAAGATAATGAAATGAAAAAAAAGTCGAGTTTAAAGAGACTTCGACCTCGGTGATGCTTCTTTTTTTTTTCGTTGGATACACTCCTATGTGCGCAGAAACACACACACACGCGTATATCTAAACGAACATACAAATATATACACACACACACACCCACACACGCGTATATCTAAACGAACATACAAATATATACACACACACCCACACATACGCGTATATCTAAACGAACATACAAATACATACACCCACACCCACATACACGCGCATATCCAAACGAACTTACAAATACTGTACATACACACCCACACACACACGCGTATATCTAAATGAACATATAAATACATACACCCACACACACACGCATATCCAAACGAACATACAAATACATACACACCCACACACA
>NW_028234430.1:7896232-7901232 GCF_977035675.1 Penaeus japonicus
TATATATATTATATATATATAAATTACAGTAATATATACACACACACAAAATATATAATATATATATATATATATATATATATATATATATATATATATATATACATATATATTCATCTATCTCCCCCCTCCTCCCCCCTCTAGCTTTCTCACTGTCTCTCTATTCTCTTTCTTTTTTTCCAGTTTCCTCTTCGCTCTTGCCCTCTGCCTCTCCCCATCCCTCGCTGACATACAAATCAATTTGTTACAAGAAGTGAGATGACAGTTTCGTTATCAACTTTTGATTTGATCTGCAGAATTGATTTCAAAATTGAATGCATGACTTTCCCTTTCGAAGTGGAAAGTTTTTTGTCTTTTTTTATATAACATTAACATCTTGAAATAACGCGATGACTTGATAATGGTGAAAATGATGACTTTATTAACACCGATATTAACATAATGAAAACAACAAGAAAATAAGATGGAATCATTATAGGTACTATCATCACTGATGCTATAAATATTGATAATGAAATGATAATCGTGTTATGGTAATGTGATAATAAAACAAATTATAATGATAATGTTATTAATAATGATAAGGTTAGTAATAGAATCATAAAAACCATGATAATAAACAGACAAATAAAAAGAAAAACAAAAATAGCAGTGACAAAAACAACGCCAATCATGATAACAATAATACCCCGGCCATTAATTAATAATCAAATTCTCACGCCTTTAATAAAGTAAATAAATACATACTATTAGATAACAGAAATCTATTCATAAAACAGGGAAGCAGAACGCCTCTTTGAAAAGGGCCTTTTTCGTACAAACTTCTTTTGAATATACCGAGTTTTATTGCATCTCTAATTTGATAGTGGCGGTGCGTGCCTGATATTGGAGATGCCTGGATAAATGAATGTATTTTTTTCCCAGTAAACAAGTCAACAAAAACGTTGGTAGCATTAATACAGGTAGCTTTTGGCGTTTTTATTTTTGTCCTGGTCTTGTGAATTTTTTTATTCACGAGAAAGAAAAAAAAATCAGTTCTTAAAACAAGAAGTATATCTCCTGATTCATTTGTGGAAATGTATTTATGTTCATGTAAAAAGGTGTGTGATAGTAGATGAAGTTTGACTTTTTCACTGCACTACGCTATAGTATAGTGTGCATATTCAACACACACACACACACACACACACACACACAATACATGCAAAAGAAAAATAGAAAGAAAAAAGAAAATAACAAGACAAACAAAGACATACACACACATAACCCCCCACCCCACCCCATCAGAAAAAAACACACAAAAAAACACACACACACAAAAACATACAAAAATCTTTTCCATATGCTCTCTCCTCGCATGTGATTCCTCCCCAGCGCCAAGATCTCGAGCTTTTGGCTTCGGGGCATCGGTCAGAGGCGGCTCGAAGCACGCGTCGACACTTCCGGACCCCGGTGATGAAGCGAAGCATAAATCCAACAAGGACGGCGCGGCGCTTCGGTGGAGATGAAGCCTCCCTTGTTGTCTGCGAGGATCAACGGCGCTAACTGTTGCAAGGATTGTCGGATGGGGATGGGGATGGGGATGGGGATGGGGATGGGGATGGGGATGGGGATGGGGATGGGATGGGATGGGAAGGGGAGGGGGAGGGGGAAGGGGATGGGGATGAGAAGGGGAAGGGGAGGGGGAGGGGGAAGGGGATGGGGATGGGGGAAGGGGAAGGGGATGGGGTTTGGGGATGGGGGATGGGGATGGGATGGGATGGGGATGGGATGGGGATGGGGATGGGGATGGGGATGGGATGGGATGGGATGGGGATGGGGATGGGGATGGGGGGGGGATGGGATGGGGATGGGGATGGGGATGGGGTGGGGATGGGATGGGGGGGGGGATGGGGATGGGGATGGGGATGGGATGGGGATGGGGATGGGGATGGGGATGGGGATGGGGGATGGATGGGGATGGGAAGGGGATGGGGATGGGGATGGGGTGGGATGGGGATGGGGATGGGGATGGGGTGGGATGGGGATGGGGATGGGGATGGGGATGGGGATGGGGATGGGGATGGGGATGGGGCGGGGATGGGGACGGGATGGGGAGGGGGGTGGGATGGGGATGGGGAGGGGGAGGGGGAGGGGATGGGGGATGGGATGGGGATGGGGATGGGATGGGGATGGGGATGGGATGGATGGGATGGGATGGGGATGGGGATGGGGATGGGTGGGGATGGGATGGGATGGGATGGGGATGGGGATGGGTGGGCATGGGATGGGATGGGGATGGGAGGGGATGGGATGGGATGGGGATGGGGATGGGGATGGGGATGGGGATGGGATGGGGGGATAAGGGGATGGGGGGGATGGGGGGAGGGGGATGGGGATGGGATGGGGATGGGATGGGATGGGGATGGGGATGGGGATGGGGATGGGGATGGGATGATGGGGATGGGGATGGGGTGGATGGGTGGGATGGATGGGATGGGGATGGGGATGGATGGGGATGGGATGGGATGAGATGGGGATGGGGAGGATGGGGATGGGGTGGGGATGGGAGAATGGGGTGGGATGGGATGGGATGGGATGGGGATGGGGATGGGGGATGGGGTGGGGATGGGGTGGAGTGGGGGTAGGGTGGAATGGGTGGGATGGGATGGGGATGGGATGGGGATGGGGATGGGATGGGGATGGGGATGGGGATGAGATGGGGATGGGATGGGATGGGGGATGGGATGGGGATGGGTGGGTAATGGGGAAGGGATGGGATGGGATGGGGATGGGGATGGGATGGGGATGGGATGGGGATGGGATGGGGTGGGGATGGGATGGGGAGGGGGATGGGGATGGGGATGGGGATGGGATGGGGATGGGGATGGGATGGGGATGGGGATGGGGATGGGGATGGGGATGGGGATGGGGAGGGGGATGGGATGGGATGGGGAGGGAATGGGGGATGGGGAGTGGGAAGGGGATGGTGGATGGGATGGGGAATGGGATGGGGAAAGGGAGGGAGATGGGAGGGGATGGGTTGGGGATGGGATGGGGTGGAGGGAGGGTGGGATGGTGTGGGAGATGAGATGGATGGGATGGGATGGGAGGATCTGTAAGAAGATTTGAGGGAGATAAGAGGATGTGTTGGGGTGGTAGGAGGGGAGGATGGGGGAGAGATGAGGACGAGGGGGGGGGGGGGGGGCAGGAGGAGGTTTCAGGAGAAGTAGGGGAAGGTGGGGGAAAGGAAAGGGAAGACGAGTATAAAGGAGGTCAAAGAAAAGGACAGTACAGGGGAGAGGAAAGGGAGGGCACGGGAGCTGAAGGGGAGGAACCGCAGACAGGGGAGAGAGGTAGGTAAGAAGTGTACACAGAGGACAGTTAGGGAAGAAAGATTACAGGGAAGAAGTAAGAGAAGACGGGCACAGGGGAGAGGCAGGGAGGACGGGGACAGGGGAGAGGCAGGGAGGACGGGGACAGGGGAGAGGCAGGGAGGACGGGGACAGGGGAGAGGCAGGGAGGACGGGGACAGGGGAGAGGCAGGGAGGACGGGGACAGGGGAGAGGCAGGGAGGACGGGTACAGGGGAGAAGGAGGGAGGACGGGGACAGGGGAGAGGCAGGGAGGACGGGGACAGGGGAGAGGCAGGGGGGACGGGTACAGGGGAGAGGCAGGGAGGACGGGGACAGGGGAGAGGCAGGGAGGACGGGGACAGGGGAGAGGCAGGGAGGACGGGGACAGGGGAGAGGCAGGGAGGACGGGGACAGGGGAGAGGCAGGGAGGACGGGGACAGGGGAGAGGCAGGGAGGACGGGTACAAGGGAGAGGTAAGAGAGGACGGGAACAGAGGAGAGGCAGGGAGGACGGAACACGCTGAGAGGCAGGGAGGACGGGGACAGGGGAGAGGCAGGGAGGACGGGGACAGGGGAGAGGCAGGGAGGACGGGAACAGGGGAGAGGCAGGGAGGACGGGAACAGGGGAGAGGCAGGGAGGACGGGGACAGGGGAGAGGCAGGGAGGACGGGGACAGGGGAGAGGCAGGGAGGATGAGTACAGGGGAGAGGCAGGGAGGACGGGGACAGGGGAGAGGCAGGGAGGATGAGTACAGGGGAGAGGCAGGGAGGACGGGGACAGAGGAGAGGCAGGGAGGACGGGGACAGGGGAGAGGCAGGGAGGACGGGGACAAAGGTAGAACAATTCCAAGGGAGAGGTAAGGAGAGTCGAATACATAAGAGAGAGAGAGGGTAATCCCATCAAGGTGTGACAGGGGGGGGGGGGATATCGACCCTGCTATTAAGGGACTGTGTAATAGCTCTGTATCAGCAGGGTGTTCTAACAACCACACGAATGACGAATCGAAGTGTCGATAAACACGTATGTAGTTTACGATACGTGTGTTAATCATCCATGTTATTAGCATTATTCCAACCTCCTGAGACAAGGGGGCTTTTGATATGATTAATTATATCGGAGTAAATAAGAAAATGGATAAAGAATGTATCTATATTATTTTTCTTCATAATTGTAATTATGAAAAAAAAAATCTTAATTCCAAGGAGCACTTCCACCGCGAGAATTTAATTTACTTTATTATTTTTTCCCTCCACACTTAAGCCTTGGAGATTCTCTTTACCATTAGTTAAAGAGAATTAATGAACCTTTAAACACCTACAACATTTCTTACTTAGGGCAGCTTTATAGAGATAAATTATTTCAGACCAAGATTTTACTTCGTCCCTGTCGCGCAGGAAAGTAATTGTGTATCTAGTTCCCGTTTTTAGTCGTATAATCACCTTTAGTAGCCATATATATCTGCTTGCATTTGCAATTGCCTCGAGCCTTTGGGAGAATATAATCCCGATTCTTACAATTCTTTCGGATGTTGTAAATCGTATTTTTTTTTTTTTTTTTTTTAAGATAATGTCTTAAATTCTCTGCAATGTACAACTAAACAGCGAAAACAACTGCAGATATAAACGCACAAACAAAAACAACAGCAATAACATTAATAGTGTTTATTT
>NW_028234430.1:7923732-7928732 GCF_977035675.1 Penaeus japonicus
GTTCTCTACTCCCCTCATTTCTCTCCCTTCCTGTCTCCCCCTTCCGTTCTTTGCCATTCTCTACTCCCCTCCTTTCTCTTCCTTCCTGTTCCCCCCTTCCGTTATTTACCTTCCTCTCCTCACCTCTTTTCTCTTACTCTTCGACCTCTTCCCTCACTCCCTATCCTCCCTCCTCCCTTTTTCCTTTTTTCCCCTCCGATCTCTTCTTTCCGATAGTCCCCTGCCCCCCTCCCCTCCTCCCTCCTACTTCCCCTCTCCCCTTTCTTTCTCTACCTTCCCTCAATCTCTTCAACTCCTCCTTCTGCCTCTCCCTTCCCACTTCCCCCTTCTCCTCTTCACCTCCTTTTTCCCTCTGCCTACTCATATCCCCCTTCTCCCTTTTCTTCACCATCTCCTCCTTTTACCCCTCCCTCCTTACCTCCTATTTACTTCCCCCTTCGTCCTCTTCCTCCTCATTTCCCCCTCTCTCCTCTCCTTCCCCATCTCCCCCTTTTCCCTCTTCCTGACCCTCTCCCCTCTCTCTCCCCACCTCCCCTTCTTCCTTTTTCTTCCCCATCTGACCCCCTCCTCCTCCTCCTCCTCCCTCTTCCTCCTCCCCTCCCCCTCCTCCGCTCTTTCAAGCCAGGTCTTTGTGCCGCGCTGGAAGAAAAGTAATATTTGGATGATGATAAAGACTTACGCGGTTGTGATATCTCGGGTTTTAAACGGCTTTATTGCCCTTTCCATAACGTCTGAAAAATCACTGGGCGAGAGTTTCGTTGCTTTTCTTCGCGTGGATATAACGTGAGATTACGCGAGTTTGCCACGGAGCTTGTCTACCGTCCTTTCCCTTTCCCAAACCAGAGGGATTGTTCTTCGTATTTGTCGGTTTTCTTGTTGAGTTCAAATCCTCGTCACATCGTTGAATATTCAGTAAATATGATATATTACTTGAAATCTTCTGCTGGATATCCATTGATATATTAATTGTAGAAGAGTTTTGCCAACAGATAACGACACATTATAAAGAAGCGAATGGTGTTTGATCAAAGTATTTTCGTTTGGCCGTAACCTGACAATATCATATGCGCTACTTCAGAATAAAAATCTGCGGTCGCTACCCAGATTTCAATACTAATGCGCCATGGTTCAAACTAAAGAAGATTGTATGAATTACTAATATCAATGATAGAAGCGAGGGCGATGGTAGCGACTATGATGTTCATAAAGGTAACAATTATGCTTATGATGATAAGCATAGTAATAATAATGAAGGTGAAACAAATAGGTAAAACTGATTGTAATACAGATAACAATAATGAGGATAATAGGATGATAACACAGGTATTTCGGCTTTTGTTGTTGTTTTGGTATTAATGATGATAGCAAAAACAACAGTGATAATGATAATGTAAAAGATAATAATAATACCACAAGAAATTATATTGATGATGCCATATCCATAATAAATTAAAAATGATAATAAAAAAGAAAACATGGAAATTAGCAATGATAATAAAAAAACAAGGGAGAGGAAGACCCTAGACCAAAATAACCTATCCTTTCGCCTCACTTTATTTCTGAGTGAAAATACACCAAAAAAATAACCAATCATTTACAGATAATTAAACAACATATCCACCCCTCGCTCCATGTAATCAAGCAGTACAATTGATTATTATGAGACCTCCATTACACTGCTAGAAACACTAATAAGCGGTAGCGTGTTCCGTGGCAGAATAGACTGTTAATAGGAGTTTATTGCATGCCGGTGCAGTAAGACGTTCCGTGAATGTACTAAGATAAATGGGTACCCATTCATTTCTATTAATTCCAGAGTTACAGAAATGGTAGCAGGGTTCAGTGTTTCTCCATTAGGTTGGGAATAGCTTGAACTTCATGAGAAGATTAAATAGTTTGTTTTCTTTGGATGAAATCTTTGTCAGATTTTTTTGTTTTTCTTTTATGATTTTGGACTCTCGTTTTCGTTTTTATTCGTTATTTTATTTCGTTGCTGTTATCGTTGTGTTTGTTTTGATTGTAAACGCAACAATAATAATAATTGCCCATGAATCCATTATTTAGTTACGGTGGGCCTTAATAATGATAGTGTAATGATAGTAAGAATAATGATAATAATGATATTAATGATGATGATAATGAGGCTGGTTGATGATGAAAATGAAAATGAAAATGAAAATGAAAATGAAATGAAAATGAAAATGAAAATGAAAATGAAAATGAAAATGAAAATGAAAATGAAAATGAAAATGAAAATGAAAATGAAAATGAAAATGAAAATGAAAATGAAAATGAAAATGAAAATGAAAATGAAAATGAAAATGAAAATGAAAATGAAAATGAAAATGAAAATGAAAATGAAAATGAAAATGAAAATGAAAATGAAAATGAAAATGAAAATGAAAATGAAAATGAAAATGAAAATGAAAATGAAAATGAAAATGAAAATGAAAATGAAAATGAAAATGAAAATGAAAATAATGATAGTAATTACAATAATACTGATAATGATGAGAATGATAATAATAATAAGAATAGTGATAACAATACTAATAATGATAATAATGATAAAATAATAAAAATACTGATAATGACATTGTTAATATGAATCAAATGACAAAAACTTTTTCCCCAGGACAGTTTTCCAGTTCGCTTTGCTTTTATAAATAAAGACCACCTAATTACATGAGACATTACGCCCACTTAAAAAAAGAAAAGAAAAAAAAGAAAAAAAAGAAAGAAAGAAAGAAAGAGAGAGAGAGAGAGAAAAAAAAAATCCAAATCATCGCATGGAACGTGAAGATAACAACTTTAATAAAGATGGAAGAAAATTACTTTTAACGTTTGCTATCGTGGAAATTATCTGTTGCTTAAAGAGAGCGTCGAAAACGATTTTTAATTCGTGTGTGACTTTTTAAATGTTTAACACGTATCAATACATAAGTGCCTGTAGATTCCTCTGTGCGTGTATGTGTGTAAATGCACGCACACACACAGGCACACAAACACATACGCACACATGCACACAGCACACATACACACACACACACACACACACACACATATAAATATATATACACACACACACATACACACATATATGTACATACATACATACATACATATATATATATATATATATATATATATATATATATATATATATATGTGTATGTTGATCTATATCTATATCTATATCTATCTATTTATCTATCTATCTATATATCTATCTGTCTATCTATCTATCTATCTATCTATATATCTATCTGTCTATCTATCTATCTATCTATCTATCTATTTATATATTATATATATACATATATATATTATATATGTATATATATATTTATTTATTTATATATTTATATTCATATATATATATATATATATATATATATACACACACATATATATATATATATATATATATATATATATATATATATATATATATATATATATATATATATATGTATATATATATAAGCATACGCAAACAAAGAAACAAACACACATATGCTTATGCACACAAACATGCACACACACACATATATATAAACACAAATTCACAACCAACTAAACAAATCCTGGAAATTATCTGTTGCTTAAAGAGAGCGTCGAAAACGATTTTTAATTCGTGAGCACGCTTTGTAGATAATGCTATAGACACAAAAAAGATGGTCAGTAATTCGAGTCAATAATTTGCTGACACATTTACCATGAGAGTGATAATCATACAAGATAGAGTCCAATAAAGTAGCTAATGAAGTGGTAACTCGAGTTAGTTTAGTAACTAAGGGTGAAAATCCTTGGGCCAAGAAGTGAGTTACAAACCTTAGGGTATGGTTTGCACATCGGCTTTCAACAAGTCTAAGTTAAAATCACCCGTAATCACAAAGGTTGTATGATTGCCACCTACTTTGTATAAAATACCTTGCAAGTAATCTCAAAAACATGGATTTGTACCCGGTCTTCTGTACATCATATCGAGTTTGCTCTTCATTGTGTCATTAGTAATTTCATAAAAGTTATGATTCGTGATGAAGGACATATCGCTGCATAACTGTATGTGATAAGAGTCTTTTACCTAAAAAAAAAAAAAAATAAATAAAAAAAATCGTTATCCCTGATATAGTTATTATCATAAAGAGAACTGTTTTATAGGAATATATCGTCGTTGTGTATCTCGATATAGGAATTACGCACAAACCAATGATGTTATGAATAGGACCATCAATCTTCGGCAGTTTAGCACATAAGCTGTTAAATTGTCATTAGAATCTAATGTTATGAGAATTTTGTATCCATCATGCTCGTCATTGATAGTATTACCATAGACGTAATTGCATGGAGCCGACCTATCAACACAGCCACTTTCATATAAACCGATTTCACGGAAATGTAAAAGATCAAAACACATTCGGTTTAAAACAACAACATTCCGATGATATCATGATCACAAATGTTTACAAAAAGGAAAAAAAAATCCGTATGAATTAACCAATAAAAATGAAAAGCTCAACTATGAATCCATCCTTATGGATTCCAAAACAGAAACTGATTTCTTTGTATTTCCTTTAAGCTTCTTCCCGTTTCCCCAGATGGTTGTTAGACTCGTTCCCAACAGGCCGTGGATGTTGCACGTATAGTTACATGTGGCAAGTCCTTATGTTCGGTCTGACTGGGCTTTAATCCCTGGACATTGCTGTTCCTAAATGACTTGGTTTGGCCATTTATCTACACGTCCTGACCAAGCAGGAGATGCCACACCTGATGGAGAGGAGGATGAACTGTCTCTCTGCTTGCTAGGAAGCTGTTGCTCGGTCTTGTTCCGAGTCATCTTGTTTTTCTTTTTTCTTTAGATAGGAAACTAGCCTAGTGTTGACGAAAAACACTAGCCTCCCTTTGTGTTGTTTTTCTCTCCCCTTTGGTGGAGGGCCTTTGCGAATGTCGACGGAGCCAAGGAATAAATCATCATTCACAAAAATCTTCTTTCCCTT
>NW_028234430.1:7941232-7943732 GCF_977035675.1 Penaeus japonicus
CTTGACCTTTCCTAACGATTTATTTCGCCAACCCTGAGATCAGCGCCATTGTAGAAGAAATCCCTAAGGACAAATAAAAGTGGGGATAAGTGTCCTTTTGGCCCTTTAAGGAGCTGGTGTGAAACTAACCACATCGCGTGTAAATATGCAAGGGATATAAAGTGGTTTAGTACTAATCAGAAACCTATGGTATTTATTAAAATCATATGGCAAGTCTTTTAATTACTTTTCTAGGATCTTTAAGAAGCTTTGTTTGTTCACTTTTCATTTGGTATGTTGGATACATTTATAGAAACCAAAAAAGAAAAAGTCATTATCCTTATATATAAATATAAATAAATAAATGAATATATATATATATATATATATATATATATATATATATATATATATATATATATATATATATATATATATATATATATATACATATATATATATATATATATATATATATATATATATATATATATATATATATATATATATTTTTTTTTTTTTTTTTTTTTTTTTTTCTTTTTTTCTTTTTTTCTTACACAAATACGCATTTACTGAAAATTCGAAGTATCTGAATACGTAGAATACATCTAAGCGTTTATAGATATTACACTTGTTTTGTTAACTTTTAACCTAAAGAAAGTTTGGTGTTTCAAAGAATTCGAAACCAATCAGCTAAAAAAAAACAGAACACTTTTAGAGAAAACGGTTGAATTTGAAATAAGTAGTTATGAGTTCTAAACGAACTAAACGTTTTTGCCCATTATTTGATAGCAAACAGACGATGTATTCAAACAATCACAGCTACGTAAATTGTACAGATTCTCTGGGAATTGTCTGAATTGTGAGTCCCTACCGTTAAATTCTGAGAAAGATGCTGTTAGCATTTTTTTCTCGGCTTAGCATTTTTTTTAATATGTTCATCTTCTTCTTCTCAGAACTTCCCCCCTTTCTTGGTTAGAGAGAGAAAAAAAAAATGTATCAGTGTTCAGAAAAGGCAAAATAATTTCATAAACATTAGTATTAGATAAATATCAGAATTAGATCATTATCCTTCTATAAATGTTTGAAAGAAAGAAAATCAAAACTGTTGTAGAGGCAACGTATCTATTTTAGCAGTAGTGGCATTTAAATGTTCGGGAGAAGCATTTGAATTACGTGTTCGTGCCCTTTATCATATGCCTAAAATTTCTGGATGTTTTGTGCATCCACCTAATTAGCTGGAATTTGATTACTAAATGATAATGTACCTACATAAGGTTAGAAACACCCCTTAAGCAATGAGCTACTTTAATCTAGAGACCTAAGAGGGAGAAAAAAATATATATATATTGCTGCATATGGGATGAACATATCAAACGAATAGATTTCTGAGAAAAGGAAACACCAAGAAAGAGAGAACGAAATCATAAACAAGAAAATTTGTAATACAAGGACAAATACGTTAAAAATAATACTAATCTGTCTGCAATCCCTTTTCTTATTCATGTTTTATTTTTTTTTTAATCCTTGAATTTTTCTTAAATCTTAATGTTACGATTTATCTCGTGCTTCGAAATGCACTTTTGAATATATATATATATATATATATATATATATAATATAATATATATATATATATATATATATATATATGTATATATATAATATATATATATATGTATATATATATATATATATGTATGTATATATATATACATTCATATATATATATATATATATATATATATATATATATATATATATATATATATATATATATATATATATATATATATATATATATATATATATATATATAGAATATATATATATATACATATATACAATTCTTGTATTGCGGTGCTTGGCTATCTTCCTATGCCTGTCAGAGGAATTCATGCCAAGCAATGTGAAGAAGACCGTGAAATTTCCCCAGAAAAGCTTAGTTGCAAAATATTTTCAGTCTGTAAGCCTTTGAGCAGAAATATCAGGAAAAGCTTAGCAAGTATATTTCGAAATGAGTTCATCATGAGAGAGGTAGAAAATGTAAGAATGAGGATGAATCATTTTTGAAAACACGTAATATATTTGATGTGTTTCGATTCATTTCCATATGAGTCCTTTCTTGAAATATTTTTCCTTATCTATAAATGTTGATTAGCGGTCCCGTATAATAACAGGTTTTCATTTTGCATAATAAAAGCACGTGGCATGTATCAATTAAAGATATAATACCGTATTTATATATTTTTCTTTTGGTTCAGAATAAATTCGCCAGGTATGTGAATAGTGATCTCTGCGTATGTGTTTCTTTATTCGACAAACAATCAAATGGCCAACGTCTCATATGTGTAGCCATATATGAGCACACGCGCTCTCTAATCAGGATTATGAACGACACATAATATATATATATATATATATATATATATATATATATATATATATATATATATATATATATATATATATATACATATATATATATATATTATATAATAAATATATGTATATATATATA
>NW_028234430.1:7983732-7986232 GCF_977035675.1 Penaeus japonicus
ATCTATACATATATATACATAAGTATATAATATATGTATGTATATGTATATGTGCGTTTGCGTGTGTTTGTACGTGTGCGTGCGTGTGCGTGTGTTTGTACGTGTGCGTGCGTCTGCGTGTGTTTGTACGTGTGCGTGCGTCTACGTGTGTTTGTACGTGTGCGTGCGTCTACGTGTGTTTGTACGTGTGCGTGCGTCTACGTGTGTTTGTACGTGTGCGTGCGTCTACGTGTGTTTGTACGTGTGCGTGCGTCTGCGTGTGTTTGTACGTGTGCGTGCGTCTGCGTGTGTTTGTACGTGTGCTTGCAGTCTCTCTGGTGGTTGTTTGTACGTGTGCGTGCGTCTACGTGTGTTTGTACGTGTGCGGCGTTTATCGTGGGTTGTGTACGTTAGTGCTGTGCGTCTACGTGTGTTTGTACGTGTGCGTGCGTCTACGTGTGTTTGTACGTGTGCGTGCGTCTGCGTGTGTTTGTACGTGTGCGTGCGTCTGCGTGTGTTTGTATGTGTGCGTGCGTGTACGTGTATGTGTGCGTGCAGGATTAACAAATAGAGTGAGAATCTTTGTATGTATCTTTCTCTCTTTCTTTCTTTTTTTCTCTTCAATACCCGAATGTTTTTATATGTTACGTTATCTTGCCTGAATCTCTTTGCCCTGCCTTACCTTTTCATTTCCAAAATATTTCTCTCGTGTTTTTTTCAGCTTTCACTTCTGTTTTCACGAGATTGCTGTGTCAATTTAGCGTCCGGTCTGCCCACCAATACTATCTCTGAATTTTTATCTTTATTCATAGTCCTCATCAGTTCTATTCCCCTTTTCTGGTGATATACAAGTCTTTTGTTTCTGTTAACCTTCCTCTGATATGCTGTTTGTCTTCTTTTATCATTCATCTTTATTCTCATCTTATTCTGTGTTTTTCTTTTGTGTGTACCTTCCCTTTGAATTATTAACATCATTGGGGATTTTAATCATTGTTATTATCATAATCATCTTCTATTATTCCTTTATCGTACTTTGCATGTTTCTGCGTTTCCTCATCTATACCTATCTACTTACCCCTATGTCATTCTTTATAATTTTTGTTATGTTCTTTATTTTTTTCCGGTATGTGCTTTTTTTTTTTTTTGGCTTGTCTACCCTTCTCTCTGAATACCAATTGTCTCCCTTTATCATTTTTATGATTTTTTGTTCTGTTTTACATTTTTCTGTTACTGTCTATCAGGTACTTTTTCAATTTCAATTACTTTCCCCTCTGCCTGTCATTATTATCTATGTCTTTTTTATCATTGTTATTATTCTCATCAGCTTTTAATCCCCCTTTATGGTACTGTTCTGTTTTTCTTGTCGCTTTACTTCCCTTTTATTATCATAACTATTTTTTCATCAGATATATCTTTTTTTTTCTGTAATTATGTAAGGTTTTCCATGAACAGTTTCTTTTCCCTCTGTTCGCCATGATTTCTTGGGTTTTTCTTTATCATATTTATTATTTTCATTTCTTTTTATTCTCGTTTTTTTTTTTAGTAAACAAGTCAACTATGTCTATTTACCAATTCTCTGATCACCAATATTGGATGTACCTTTATCGTAATTATCATTCTAAACTGCCGTTTCTTCTTTTATCTGGTACTATGCAACTCTTCTATTCGAATGATAAAGTGATGCAGTAACGCAATGCAATAGAAATACTTCCCGTTTCCTAGGATGAGAGAGTCTTCTAACACCATTTTTGTCCTTGGGAAGTAACTGTTATTTCCTCTTTGCTAACGACTAGAAGGCATGGAAATGGCTAGTAGTTCCTCCAAACTTTGCTTCTGTGACCAGGGTAACAATATTTCTGAAATTCTGGCAGAAACAAAAGCTCATCTTGACGGGTGAAGAAACATAAAAACGACTAGTGATGCTTTCAATGATTTGCAACCTGCACACTTCCCACTTGCTTGAGTCTCGACGTCAGAATCTCGGCATTGGACTCTGTGGGACCAAGGTCTATGATCATTTTTTTTTTTTTTTTTTGGTTGGGGGTTAGTATGAGTTCCTCTCCCCAACTACACTTTTGTAATCTGTACCAATGACTTCATTCTCTTCTGATTTAATGCTCTTTGCCGAAGACGGGTGTTCTCTCTTTCGAAGAGCGGGCACCGGGATTTCAGGTCGATGAATGACTGTCACAAAAGCAAAGTTTGAAGAGAATAAAAGTTACTTCCTTTGTTTCCTAGGCAGGTGCAATTAGGAAATAACACTTACTGACCAAAGACAAAATAAAGTCAAAATTGTGTTATGTAGTGTTAGTAATGTTTTTGTCTTTATCATGATCCCCATTCTCACTATCTTTTATTTCCAATTTTCTGGTACTCAACATGTCTTCTGTTTGTATCTACCTTACTATCTGATCACCAACAGTGTTTGTGGCTTTATTATAATCCTTCTTCTCGTGAACTTTTATTCTCTTTTTCAAGTACTATACAATTCTCCCTGTGTTTCCTCTTCTACTCCCATTCC
>NW_028234430.1:7993732-7996232 GCF_977035675.1 Penaeus japonicus
AGAGAGAGAGAGAGAAATGTGTAGCAGGAAAGAACAGGAACAAAGGGATAACGACAAAACTCAGAACTAGAAACTCAGATTTTTTTACACTCGTTTCCCCTCTGAACTGCTTTCTGAAAGGTAATATTTGGTAATGTTACTACCTCTGGCATTTAAGTAAGTGTAATGTCTAGGTGATATTGATTTTTTTTAGAGGGGGGGGAGGGGAGGGAGGAAGAGAGGGGAGGTACAAATTGTAGGGGAGGAGAATATTGGGAAAAGCACCATTGATTGTTGTGGGAGTGGGGTGGGGTGGGGGTGGAGGGGGAGAGGAAACTGGATATATTGGAAGCCGGAATTAGAACAGGGTTGTGATGACTGGATGTTTGCTTACGAGATTGTGGTAAATTTGCGATTGTGTCACTGTACAGGAAAATGAAGTGGAGGAAAATGGGAGTTCTTGTCTTGCGGTGATTGGGTGATGGGTGAAGTGGAGGGAGATGAGGATGGTGATTGGGTGCTGGGTGTGGTGTCGTGGTGAAGTTGTGATGAAATCATTATACAGGTTAGTATAGGGAAATTAATTATCTTAAGGTGGAGGGTCTTAGAGGGAAGCACAGGGGCCGTTAGATATGGGTTTGTGGTAACTAATTATTTTGCTGTTAAAACTGATTATTAGAAAATGATGATTATAGGAGTTTGTTGAAAGGAGAGTGGGAGTTGGGATCTATAGTGACTAAATGTTTGTTATGATGTGGTGGTGAATGAGTGATGATGGCATTAAAAGCTAAGTATTTTGTGAATATGAGGATGACAGGTGTGTAAGTATTTATTAAGTATAAGTAGGTTATAAGTATGAGTAGTACATACGTATAATTATTACATAAGTAAAACAATTGCTTGAGTATAACAATTGCAGTAGAATCGAATAAGTATTGCATAAGTATAATCACTGCATAAGTAAAAGCTTTGTATAGGTTTTTGATATGTATAATTAATGGATAAGAATAAGTATTGGACAAATATACGTATTGCATACTAGAGTATTGCACAAGTACAAGTATTGCACAAGTATAAGTATGATCATTGCATAAGTATAAGATTAAGTATTACACAAGTATAAGTATTAGTCCCTCCAATCAGCGTTGCCAATGTGGGAATGCCTAGCTGCTACTTTTCCATCCGAAATGGACCAATACGAATACAGGGCTTGTGTTTTGAGTACAAGAGTCACAACTGCCGGTTTACACATTGGCAACGCTGAGTGGTGAAAGAAGGGAGGGGGTGGGGGTGGGGGGGTATTGTGATGTTGTGACTGGGTGTCAGATATGATTTTATGGTGAATTTATGATGGTGCCATTGATTGTGAAGGTAAATATTAAACACTTTTGAACATGTTTGCTTGTTCAAAGGGAAATGATATGAGTGATGTGGGTGGATATTGTGGTATGGTGATTAGGTGATAGGTATGGTGTTATTGTGAACTTTTCCTGAGGTCGCCATAAAGATGAGTTTTGGAAAGAATACTTGTGTTAGATATAGTATTGGATACAGTTTTGTGATGAATTTGTGATGATGTCACTGCGTTAAAAGGGAGTAGGGAAAGTGGTTCCTCTGATGTGGTGAGTGTGTGTTAAATGTGGCGTAATGGTGACTATGTTAGATATGGTATAGTGCTAACCATATAGGATGTGGCGTCGTAGTGACTGTGTATCAAATATGGTGCAATAGTGATTGTGTGTGAGATGTAGCTTAATGCTGACTTTGTGTTAAAATTAGTGTAGTAAATAATAAGCATTGTAATGTACTATTAACTAGATGTTACATACGTTATAGTGACTGGATGTTAGATATAATGTAGATGTGACCGGGTAATAGATGTGATGCTGTTGTGGTGTAGTGGTTGATGGTGGTGTGACTGTTTTAAAGGGACACTGACTACGGGCTCAACACAATGTTCTAGTTAGTGTATGTACGCAATAAGTGTTTCTGAGACATATTCGGGTTGTGATTATTGCAGTGTATTGGTGTTTCTAAGCTATAAGGAAGGTTTTAGAAATCTCGGTACTATTATTAACAATGTCGGAATATACTGTTTAAATTGATGATAATTTGTTAGTACAACAAACATTGGCTAGCGGTTATATTAGTATATTGGAGCATTGATAGTGATTTTAAGGCACTGTAATGACTGCAAAATCAATATTATTTACTTTAGATAAAGAAAAAAAATATAAAATTACCTATCACCTAAAAAGTGAAACTATAGCATCATACTATACATTAAAAATATACAATGTTAAAGAAAACATACAAGTAAGTCTTAAATAGACTAAAAAGAGAGAAATAAAGGAATAAACAACGAACCAAAAGAAAGAAAGAAAAGAAAAGATAATCACATAAAACAATCAGAATAGACATAAAAGACAAAGCAACTTGTCGTATACAGAGCCGGAGGGGGGGGGGGAGAAGAGGAATAGGGGTAGGAATAGAGGATGGAGGAAGAGAGAGAGAGAGAGGT
>NW_028234430.1:8029777-8032277 GCF_977035675.1 Penaeus japonicus
TATTCTGTTATGTGTCACGTTACTGTTTTTGTGTTTTTGTTAGCATAAATACATATATCTATATACTCATCCATTAAAAAAATTAAATATATATCATATATATATATTATATATATAATATATATATATATATATATGTTATATATATATGTAATATATATATAATGTATATATATATATTTATGTATTAAATATATATATATTCATATATATATATATATATACTATATATATATATATATATGTATATACTATAACATATACCTCGAATATATATATATAATATATAAATATATATATTAATCATATAAAAATCTTAATACTTTATATATATATATAACATACATATATATATATATATATATATATATATATATATATATAAATACTAATATATCACTTTTATATACATATATATACAATATAAATATTTATCATAGAGTATATATAATTATAATATAATAAATATAATATATATATATATATATATTATAGTATGTTGATATAATATATTACATGTATCGTATGTTATATTGATATAACCATTTGCACACCACACATCCACACACACACACCACATCAACACACCACACACCACACATATATTATACATACTATATAATATATATATCATAGATTATATATACTATATATTATATGATATATATATATATACATTATTATTATATAGCATATGTGTGTGTGTGCGTGTGTTTTGTGCGTGTGTGTGTATGAGTGTGTGTGTGTGTGTGTGTGTCCAGTGTGTGTGTGTGTGTTTTTGTATATATATATATATTAGATATATATATATAGTATATATATTTATATATAAGAGAATATATATATATACATACATTATAATATAAATATATTATGTATATATAATCATATATTTATATATATACATAGCATCTAGACAATATGTAATAATTTGCACAACCACCATATCCTTTGAGCCCGTGATCTACACTTGGCTAATCCGTTCATAAGAGGTTTGTTAGAAATCTCTGCCGAAGCTCCACTAAATGTTAGCACCTTTCCTCAATAACAGTCAGAAGATACATTTCGATATTCATCGACATAAAGGATGTACAATTGTGGGAGCTGAAATGTAGTTTTCTAGACTCAGAATTGGTTTTGATTTTCAGTACCATAATATCCTAACGAAGGTATGATAAAATCCGATATTTATTTTTTAATTTATTTATACTATATATAATATGATAATTATGTATATATTATATATATTAGTATATATATTATTAATTAATTAATAATATATATGATATAATAATATATATAGTATAGAAAGTATATATATTTATATATATATTATATATATCTATATAAATACAGTATATGCATACTATATATCTATACAGAATATATATATATATATATATATATATATATATATATATATTATATATATATATATATCGTATAAATAGCATATATATATATATAATAGTAAGATTATATATATATGATATATTTATCTGATATGTAATATATATATATTATATACTAATATATAGATATAACGATATATATATAAATATAGATATATATATATATCATATATAAGTATATAATATATATATATATATATATTATATTATATGCATATACTGTATATATGTATATATATATATATATTCTTATATATATATATACCTATATATATAAAATAATATATATATATATAATATGCATATATATATATGCATATATCCGACAGTATATGCATATACTCATATCTATATATATATATATATATATTATATATATATATATATATATGTATTTATATCTAATATACTATATATATATGCTTTATATAAATATGGTATCGAGAGTAATATATATTTTAATATGAAGATTGATATATAAAGTTATATATATATAATCTATAATATATGTATATAGATATGTTATATATATAGCATAATTATATTTTATAGGGTAAATATACTATATATATAAGAATATATATAAATTATATATATATATATGTGTGTGTGTGGTTTGTGTGTGTGTGTGTGTTGTGTGTGTGTGTAGAGGTGTGTTTGTGTGTGTGTGTGTGTGGTGTTGTGTTGTGTGTATTTGTGTGTATACATATCGTATTCTATATATACTATATATATATATATATAGATATATATATATATATTATACATATCATATAATATATTTGATATATGTATATTGACTTGTATTAATATATATATATATACTAATACATATATATATATATATAAATATATATATATATATATATATATATATATTAATATATATATTTTATATATATAGATATATTATAACTATATATAAATGGATATATATATATATATATAAATATAATATAATATATATTCAATATATATAATGAGATATATATATATATACATATATATGTGTTTATAATACATATATATATAATATATATATAATTATATATATATATATATATACTATCTTTATATATATACATATC
>NW_028234430.1:8044777-8047277 GCF_977035675.1 Penaeus japonicus
TTTAAGACATTACTGTAACTTATCTAACAATTGATCATGAAAGGGATTACGCAACGTGGGCCTCTTATATCTCACTGTTATGTCTAGCTTTCGCAAAATATGGGACAACACTTATCCATCCACGTGTCTCGAAAAATTGTTGAAAAATAACACAAAGGGAGATATATATATTATTTTGCAATGAGTGTCTATATCAAGGCTATCTTTTGTGATGGTCAGAAGCATTCATCTCACTTTCTCTTTGACGGTTTATGTTCTTTGCGACCAAATAGTATGTGATAAAAAAGATCACATTTGGTTGCGAGTACCATACGACGATAGCAAACAACATCAAACAAGCAAACAAAAACATACATACATTTATACATACAAAAATACATACTTACAAACAAACAAACAACAAACATACATACATTTATACATACATACATAAATATATACATACCTACCTACATACATACATACATACATACATACATACATACATACATACATACATACATACATACATACATACATGCATACATACATACGTACATACAAACATACACATACACACACATATACAAATATTAACACGTTTGTATTTGTGTGTGTGGAATATCTTGCAGAAACATCTTTTGTGTTGTACAGTACATCTTTACTTCCACATCAAAGCCCCCCAAATCGATTTAATCCATATTGCAATATTAGTAAACTTTAGATAAGAAACAAGAAGAAATTGATAGAAGTAAAATTAATTATAATAATAATGATACTATTAGTAATAACAATAATGATGATAATAATAATGATAATAACAATGATAGAAATGATAAACGTCATAGTAGTAGTAATTATAAGACAATAAATGATCGAAAAAAAACAATAATAAATATCACGCAAAATTAGACAAAACGATCATAAACTATGATGAATAAAAGAGGCGTAATTATTATTTACCTCTCATTAATTTAATCTAATTATTATCAATTAATCTCCTTATTCATTTCTGAGTATCATTTTATCAATATATTTCACCTCTCTATCATACGGAAACTGTCAAAGACACGGGGCGTGAACTGGCATACCTTTATAGAGGGTGATGGAGACTTGGGAATTCACGTTTTCATTAATTAATAATTTTCATAGCCGGGTAATGGCTATAGCATTGTATTGGCCGACCGATTGTGGTTACTTTAAATCTATTCTATATTATCATTATAATGATGATTACTATCAGCATTTTTATTATCATTAATTCCTTAGTGATATATTATTTTTATTATCATTATAATCACTGTTTACATAACTTTTTATTTTTATTTTTGCTGGTTCTTTTTCACTTACCTTTGGATTTATTAGCAGAAACGTTTTTATTGTTGTTTCCATTATTTCGTTATTCTATCTCATAATAATAAAAGCTTAATAACTAATTAATAATTCAAGACTTTTTACATATCTATGTGCATTTTTTTCCCTTCTAATTGAGTACCTATTAAAATAAATGCTTGATAATAACAGGGAATATAAACCTAGGATTTATTAAACCCATTTGTTAATTCATAGCTTTAGAGCAAGAAAATAGATCACATATCTCCTTACTCGTAACTCGAAGACTGTTAAAAAGGCATACAAAGCAAGATTTATGAGTTTAAGGCTTGACATATGTGTGTATATGTGTCTTATTCGTCTTTTGTGATGGTCGCATACGGCTCACTTCGTTTTGGGTTTTTTTTGAAGATGGAACAGGCATTTCCTTTTATTGAGGATAGTCTCTCTTTCTATTTGCTCCTCTCTCTCTTCCCTTCTCTCTTCCTTCTCTTCGTCTCTTCTCTCTCTCCTCGCTCGCTCTCGCTCTCTCTCTCCCTTCATAGTATATATACATACATACATATATAGAATAATATCCATATATATATATATATATATATATATAAATATATTTATTTATATTTATATTTATATATTATATAGTATAAATATATATAATATTAGATAATATAATTTATATATATATATAATTAACTAAAACTTTCAGATTCCTCACGCCCGGGAGCCAGTTATAAAGCTTGGCTCTCAATACTCACCCAGAAATACAGGTACAACCGGGTTCCATCCAGCTACTTGGTATGCAGGTACAAATCTCCATGCCTTGCTGGGAAGAAGAGAGAGAGGAGGAGGAGGAGGAAGAGGAGGAGGGTAGGGGGGGGGGGGGGGCAAGAAAAGGAACAACCCGTGGCCATTCAGGTTTAGAATGGTTACCCTTCCATCAGGATTACGTCAGGATCTTTCAGATAAATGTTGATAAAGTCTTTATTTTGTGATTAGGAATCTAAGAATCTTCGGGATTTGCATTCTTGCCGTGGAGGATGATAATTCTTATTCAATAAGTTTGTCTGCATAACATTGCAAAGGCTGGATCCGAAGTAAGGGAAGGGGTGGGGGGGCTAACGAAGAATAAAGTTAATTGGTGTGATCAATTATCATGCGTGTTTGGTTCGGGTTTCCGATCCGTATA
>NW_028234430.1:8094617-8097117 GCF_977035675.1 Penaeus japonicus
AGTGAAAAGTTTTGCGAGTGTGTAGAGGTTAAAGGAGAGGAGTGGGCGGGGGGTCAGAGAAAAGGGAAGGGGAAAAGGTGTGAGAAAGATAAAGGGAAAAAGGGACGGAGGGAAGGGAAGGGAAAAAAGGAGAAAGAGTATTTTACGCGTGTGTATGCATGTGTGTGTGTGTGCGTGCGTGCGTGCGTGCGTGCATGCGTGCTTGCTTGCGTGCATGTGGCCGTCCGTCCGTCCATCCGTCTGTCCATCCGTACGTCCATGCATACATGCGTGTCTATGTGCAAGTGCATGTAGATACCCACATTAAAAAAAAAATGAAAAGAAAAAAAAAAAAAAAAAAAAAAGAGTTCGCAAGAAAGAAACATACGGCTAGCCAGAAGTGCCAATTAGAAGAAACAAGTTAACTACCAGACGAGTTATTGGCAAAGAGTCCGGCGAGATCAGGAAGGTGCTGTTGAAACCCAGGCTTAATGAGGAAAGTTTAGACCAGTACTGTAGCCTTTCCGTCCAGGACTTAGGGTCGCCGTATTTTTCGCACTGATTTAAGGAATGACTTGAGCTGGCCGATACAGTACAGCGTGAGGTCACAAGTTGGTTGGAAAAAAAGACAGAGAGCAAAGTGGGAAACAAAACGATATTACTCGAAACAATGAAGTTTTCTTTTTTATTGTTTTTTTTTTTATTAGTTTTTTTTTTCTCTTTATGTCTTTATTTATTTTATTTTCCTTCTTTGTTTGTCTTCGGAGAAAAAACAAACAAAAAAACACGAAATTTAGATTTCCTACATATACTCAAAAAGGACTTCCAGTTCACAAAAAAAAGTAAAACAAGAAAGAAAAAGACAGGGAGAGAGAGAGTAAAAAAAAAAAAAAAAAAAAAAAAAAAAAAAAAAAAAAATCACATGGCTTACTCCAGTGATGTTTCGCAATGGGGCAATTTGCAAGTCATAAGCAGGTTTGCAGAAGAAAGCTTTGTATTTCACATTCTCATTGTTTTCCTGAATCAATTATTGTTGCCAGGCGTCACGAAAAGCTTCCGTGACATACTGTCTCATGGTCGCTTTCGCTTATACGGGACAATGTGTAAGAGATGGATAGATAGACGGCTAGATTAAATAGATAGATAAAAGGGAGGGATGTATATATATTATCTCTCGTACTATATATATATAAGACTCGCCTCTCTACCCACTCTACCTATATATATTATATATATATATATATATATAATATATATCCTTAGTATGTATATATAATAGATAGATAGATAGAGATATGATAGAAAGTATACCCTACCTATACAATGCATCGAGACACTCCACACTCTCTCTATACTATTATTCTATATATATATAGAGAGAGAGAGCGAGAGGAGAGAGGAGAGAGAGATGAGAGCTCCCGACCGACGGACGAGAGATGCAGCGCGCGAGAGAGAGAGAGACCAGACGGGAGATGTGAAAGGGTGATGAGGAGAGAGAAAGAGAGAGAGAGTGAAAGGGTGAGAGAGAGAGAGAGAGAGAGAGAGAGAGAGAGAGAGAGAGAGCAAGAGAGAGACAGAGAGAGAGAGAGAGAGAGAGAGAGAGAAAATCAGGGAGGGACAGAGAAGAAGAAAAAAACAATAATTAGACAAGTAGTGCGATTGATAGATAAAGTTACGGAGGCTGACGTCTCTCTACCTTCCTCCTCTTATGTATGTGTGTTTGTAAGTGTGTTTACAGAAAAAAATAGATAGACAGATAGGTTTGTAAGTTGATAGACATGGTTTCCGATATAGATTTGAATATAGTTATAGATAGAAGCATAACGGAATTGTATTGCGTGTTAACAGAAAAATGGACATACAAACAGAGTGGATGGCACACGTCCAATAAAAAAGGGAACATGAAAAGAAAAAAAAAAGCTAAGATTCAATGATTGTTGCTAGAGACTGAGAGATAGAGAAGAGGGGAAGAGAGGAGGAGAAAGGGGGAGGGGGGGGTAAAGGAGAGAAAGGAAACAACAAAAAAGGGAAATAGAAAGTGAAAGAAAAATGAGAGGAAAAGAGAAAATTGAGTTCAGAGGAAGGGAGGGAAAGAAGAAATGAAGATGGAAAGGGTGGAGAAAAAAAAGAAATGGAGAAAGTAAACGGAAAATGAGATCAAAAGATAAAACGAAAAAAAAGAGAAGAGTAAGGATAGAAGAAAGGGAGACATCAAGGGTAGAAAAAGAGAAAAGGGAAGTAAAAGGAAGGGAGAAGAGATATAGAAAGGAAAGGCAGAGGAGAGAGGAAAGGTAGGGAAACAAAGAGTGGATAGGAAGCGAGAGAGAGAAAAAAAGAGAAAAGAAAAATAGGAGAGAGAGGGGAGTAATCTAGGAAAAGAAAGATAAGGGAGAGGAAGGTCGGAAAAGAAAGAGAAGGAAGAGGACAGGATGAAAAGAAGGAGAGAGGAGTGGGAAGAAGATAAAGAAAGAGAAAGATGAATTGAAAGAGACGAGGGGAAGAGGAGAATGACAGTAAAAGA
>NW_028234430.1:8102117-8114617 GCF_977035675.1 Penaeus japonicus
GCTGTGGACAAGGGCACTACGTGATACGATGTTCACGCTTCAAGGCCATGAAAATCAAGGACCGCTGGAATCTTGTTATGTCCAAAGGTCTGTGTGTGAACTGTTTTGCAGCAGGACACATAGGAAAGGATTGCTCCCGAAACTTTATATGTACCGTAGAAGGTTGTGGGAAGAAGCACAATAATTATCTTCATCTGCCAAGTAGAAGACCAGATGGAGGTGATACCACACTGGAAACACCACATGTACCTGTAACAGTGACATCAGCAATGAGCCAGATTCCTCAGAATCCCAATGTGAACCCCAAAGTAAGCAATTTTATCTGCAGCCATGGTGGAAAGCTGGCCCTACCAATAGTGCCAGCCAGAGTTAGGTGTCTTGATACGAGTGCCATTGTTGACACCTATGCGATGTTGGACCCTGGGACAAACACCACATATTGCTCAGAGGAGTTATGTGGAATGCTGAGAGCCAGAGGTGTGACCCGTCATATGGAACTAACTACCATTGCCCAGACAAGAATGCCTGTAGAGTCCACAATCATCACACTTCTTGTGACAGACCTTGGTGATACTCAGGAACCTTACTGCATACCAGAAGTGACTGTCAGGCCCACGCTGAACATAGACCTGTCGGGTTTGTCAAACCGTGTTGAAATTCAGAGGTGGCCACACCTGAAAAACCTGGAGATACCTGAGCTAGAGGTTGATCAAGTACACCTACTGATCGGGCAGGATTGTGCAGATCTTTTGCTGCCTGATGAAGTGAGAAAGGGGCAACCAGGGGAACCTTTTGCCATTCACACACCACTGGGCTGGGCCATAAATGGGCCAATTGATCCATTCAGACCCAAAGTGAGATCTTCCCATTTTGTACAGAATATTTCTCATCTGGAAAGCAACCTGTTTAAGTTATGGGACCTAGAAGGAGTCAACTCTGAAGATTCTGGAATGTCTAGAAACGACCAAAAGATCTTAGAGACATGGGACAGAAAAATGACATTAGAGAACAGTCACTATACCTTGAATATTCCTTTTAAGACAGAAACACCTTACCTACCTAACAATTACAACTTGGCAGAAAGACGCTTAAGGATGTTGGGGAAGCGCCTAGACAAAGATGTAAATCTTAAAAAGAAATACACAGGAGAGATCCACAAACTTCTTGAAAAGGGATATGCTGAAGAGGTGCCTCTAGAAGAAATGAATAGAGCTGATGGTAAGGTATGGTACTTGCCACATCACCCAATCAACAATCCAAAGAAACCTGACAAAATTAGGGTTGTTTTTGACTGTGCTGCAAGGTTTGGAGGATCATCCTTGAACGACCATGTGTGCCAAGGACCAGATTTGGCTAACAAACTGGTAGGAGTCCTGTTGAGGTTTAGGGAAGGAGCCATTGCCTTTATGGCAGACATCGAGTCAATGTTCCACCAGGTGAAGGTGACGCCAGATGACCGGGATGTGTTGCGCTTTCTGTGGTTCCAGGAAGATGATACAGGAGGACAATCTGTGACATATCGCATGACATCTCATCTTTTTGGCGGAGTGTGGAGCCCCAGCTGTGCAAACTACGCACTCCAGCAAGTGACCAGAGAATTTAAAGAAGAATTTCCTCATGATGTGTTAAACACTGTTCTACGTAATTTTTATGTGGATGACTGCCTGAAATCTGTAAAGACCTTGGAGATTGCAGTACCCCTTGCAAATCAGGTAATGCAACTGTTGACCAAGAGAGGTTTTCACTTGACAAAGTTTGTTTCCAACTCAAAAGAGTTATTGAATAGCATCAACAAGGATGAGTGGGGAAAATCTTTTACTACCTTGGACATTAACTTGGATAAGCTACCCACAGAACGTGCATTGGGCATGCTTTGGGACATCGAGTCTGACCATTTCAAATTTGACATGCATGTTAAAAACAAACCAAGGACCAAGAGAGGAGTCCTGAGCACTCTCAGCACAGTATATGACCCTTTTGGCTGTTTAAGTCCATTTGTGCTGCAGGCAAGAAGACTGTTCCAGCAATTATGTCGACTGGAGAGGGGCTGGGATGAGCCTTTGCCAAAGGACTTGGAGGAACAATGGGGCCGGTGGCTAAATGATCTGCCTGTCATTAAGGGCTTCAGCATTCCTAGATGTGTCATGCTCATTGACAAACCTGTTAAAACATTTCAATTACACCATTTTTCAGATGCTTCTGAATATGGTTATGGAGCTGTTTCATATCTGCTGACCAATTTTGAAGAGCAGACAGTCTCTGTCCATTTTATGGTGGCAAAATCCAGACTTGCACCTCTGAAGGGCTCCACCATTCCACGCCTAGAGTTAGCTGGAGCACTAGAAGCAGTAAGGTTGGACAAGCTCCTGCAAGAAGAGCTGGAAATGCCTCTGGAAGAATCAGTTTACTGGACAGACAGTACCATTGTGTTGTGGTATCTACAGAGCAATGGGAAGAGGTTCCAGACATATGTAGCTAACAGAGTGGCCAAGATTCTGGATCATACCACACCAACCCAATGGAGACATGTTCCTACATCAGAGAATCCTGGAGACGATGCATCTAGAGGGATGATGGCAGAAGACCTGGTTTGTAATGAGCGCTGGAGTAAAGGGCCAGCTTTCCTGTACCAGAAAAGATCCAATTGGCCTAGACAGCCTGCCTTTAACTGCATAGAACTGGAGAATCTTGCTGAGGTGAAGCCATTCCCAGTAGTATATATCACCAAGGCTGAAGAAGATCACACGAGCAGACTTCTGAACTACTATTCTTCCTGGCACCGCATGAAGAAAGCAGTAGCTTGGCTTCTGAGACTACGCTTGGTGCTTCGTAAGAAGCCGCATCAGAAGGGGCCACTGGTAGCAGATGAGCTGAGAAATGCTGGAGAGGCCATCATAAGACATGCACAGAAGATGCTCGAAGATGAGAAAAAGACACAGCTTGGTAAGCTAAACCCTAAGAAATCGTCCTCAGGCCTGCTGTTAGTTGGAGGACGATTAACGAACTCCAAGCAGGAGGAAAGTACCAAGCACCAGCTGATACTACCTTATGAGCACCCAGTTTCTAGGCTCATAGTTGAAGATTATCACCAGAAAGCAGGTCATTCCGGAGTAGAGCGGATACTGGCAGATACCAGAAGGTACTACTGGATACTCAAAGGAAGAAAACTGGTAAAGAAGGTAGTACACAGGTGCCTTACCTGCAGAAAGTTGAGAGGTAAGACTGAAATCCAACAAATGGCTAACCTACCAAAATCAAGGGTTACACCATTTGAGCCACCTTTCACTAGGGTAGGAGTGGACTACTTCGGTCCATATATGGTAAAGAGGGCACGCTCTGAAGTTAAGAGGTATGGTTGTATTTTCACTTGCCTCTCTATCAGAGCTGTACACATTGAAGTAGCAAATACCTTAGACACAAACAGCTTTATCAATGCGCTGGAGAGGTTCATGGCCAGAAGAGGGGAGCCCAAAGAAATCTGGTCTGATAATGGTACTAACTTTGTTGGAGCACAGCAAGAACTACGCCATGCCATACAGGAATGGAACCAGAACCAGATCCATGAACATTTGTTGAAGAAGGAAATCACTTGGAAATTTAACCCCCCTGGAGCCTCTCACATGGGTGGCGTCTGGGAGAGACAAATACGAACCATCAGAGCTGTTTTGGCAGGTGTAGTTAAGCAACAGACTATAGATGATGACACCTTAGTGACTCTGATGACAGTGGTAGAGGGCATAGTGAATAGTAGGCCTATCACAAAACTGTCTGATGATCCTAGAGATGACAGACCTCTAACACCCAATCACTTACTGATGCTGAGGTCAGGTCCCATGCTACCTCCTGGAAAGTTTGAGAGCAGGGATATATATCGTCGCCGATGGAAGCAGGTGCAGTACCTGGCAGATATCTTCTGGCACAGATGGATTCGAGAATATCTTCCTACTCTACAAGAGCGTCAAAAGTGGCTCACACCAAGACCTAATCTCAAGATAGGAGACTTGGTGCTGATGAAGCAAGATAACATACCCCGGAATAAGTGGCCATTAGGATTGATAACAGAGACTTATAAAAGTATTGATGGTTTGGTCCGCTCTGTAAAGGTCAGGACAGCAACAGGTACCTATGAGAGGCCCATCACCAAACTTTGTGTGCTAGAAAGTGCCATCACTGATCAGCCAAAATGTTCCTAGATTTTTTTTGAAAAGAGTGATGAGGTGTAGGCGGATCGCTGCCTCTAAAGACTCACACATTGCAAAGAAAGTACAAGAGATAACCATTTGAAACTTTAGTTTTTTTTTGTGTGTTTTTGTTTCCCTTTTGTTTTTGTTTGTTTGTTTTTTGTTTCGTGGATTCTGATGACATGTTTACTCAAAATACCTATGTTTTTGTACATCTTGGAATGTATAATTTGATTTGTAATGTATACTAGATCTCTCAGGTGTTCTCTGTTTTTTCTTGTAAATGCACCCAGATGTTAGGTGCATTTGGGGCCGGGATATAACACCTGTAACTTCGTAAGCAATAAATTTGAATTTCCCTCCTATGGCGGTGCTGCCATCTGTAGACGGATGGGAGAAGTATGGAGTGAACATGTGCAGCAGTCAGTGATTTTGGATTTCCATGTGGTTTTGAAGGATTATACCAGTTTCATTACATTGTCAGCACCCGGAGAAGGCCAGAAACTGTAAGTTTTATATGGAAGAGGTTGATGCTTACATTATATTTATGGTTTCTTAATAATTATTGTGAAAAGAGTTAGCTTTTCATTGTCATCATTTGCCAGTAAACATTCGTCAGCATTAGTGCTATTCTCTTTATTGTTTTTGTCTAAAAATATTGCCAGTACGTTTGTTAGTGATACTGAATATTATTAATTTTTGTTTACATGTAACTAACGATTACATAATGTTCTTAGAGGTGTTTATTTTTGTTTGCAGTTGGACCGTTTCATATAATAAAGCACCAGGAAGAAAACGTGTGTCATTGTCTGGCATTGTTTATACCATTATAATAAGCAAGCAACACCAGGAGGTATACTCCCTAACACTAAGTGTGTTATAGTCCAAAGTTTGGCAGTGGAAAAAGAAGTTAATTGATACAGAATAGGATGAGTGCCCCAAATAAGCAAGTTACAGACAGGCCTATGCATGGAGAGGAAAACTCACCACAGGAGATAGAGCCTGACACTAACAACCAGGATGAGGTAGCTGATGCCAAGAGGAGGCGCAGCAGAGCCAAGGGACTTTTAACCAAGCAGATGGGCATCATTGACAAGCTGACCACTGACAGCAAGAATATTATTCAGGTAAAAGAGAAAATGGATGCCTTTTCAGAGTCCATAGAGAGGTTTGAGGTGGCTCACACTGAACTCCTGGGCTTACTGACGGATGAACAAGAACGTTTAGAAGCTGAACTGTACAAGTCTGATGCTATGGGTCAGGTGATAGACTTCCAGGTTGCCTTGAACAATTGGATTGCCCAGGAGGAGGATGGGGAAGGTTTTAAGGTGCACGGAGACCAAGAGAAGAGGAATGATTTTGCTGGACCCCGCACTGTTACAACAGACCAAGGCCAATTGACTCATGCAGGCACGTGTGAAATGTACCTGGAGGAAAACAACAAGGCACTAGAAAGAGAAATTGAGGAATTATCTAAGAAGCAGCAGCTGGAAATACAGAACCGCCAACTAACTCTACAAAAGGAGAGGCAAGCATTTGAGTTGGAGAAGTCAAAGATGGAGAGCGAACTGATGCTGAGGAGGGAGAGACACCAAACGATGGAGGAGCAGAAGAAGTTAATAGAAGAACTTCAATCCTACCAAACGATGGAACGTCAGCTGGATACTGAAGGGTTTGGTCTCACTGCACACGCAACTACACCAATGTATACACCGGGACACCCAGAAGCAAACAGCAGAGTTCCACAATTCCAGAGTACACCTAGAGAACCTAATGAGAAAACCTCAAGGCCATCATGGGAGCCCTCCCATATTCCATTAGAAGATCCAGAAAGGAAAGCAGCTTCTATCCTCGTCGATGCATTAAACCAGGTGTTGGACATGTCAAGAGTTCAGCAGCAGTCTATGGTAGAGTCCCTACAGGTTCCTAGAGGAGAACTTCAGACATTCAGTGGGGATGAACTAGAGTACTGGCCATTCATCAGGTCCTTTAAAGACACCATTGACTGTTTATCCATTCCTGCAGCCCAGAAGTTAGCCTGCCTGAGAAGATACTGCAAAGGACGAGCGGCACTTGCTTTGAAAAGCACCTCGTATAAGAAACCCGAGGAAGGCTACAAAAGAGCCTTGGAAATCCTAGAAGAGAGATTTGGAAACCCCTACAATATCACCTGTGAGTGGGTGAGAAAGGTTACCAGTAGGTCAGATGTAAGGGGAGCAGCTGATCTTAGAGAGTATTCTGATGAACTCAACTGTTGTTTGGAGTCTCTCACGGAGATGAACTCTCTTAGCCAGCTTGGAAGTGGAGACAACATGCTCAAAATAGTGGAAAAGTTGCCATATTACCTGCAGACTCGATGGGTAAAAGCCAACCATGAGATTCGGTCCAGATACAGAAGAGGAGCGGAGATTCGAGAACTTGTGAGATTCATCTCCAATGCTGCTGATGAGGCTTCTGACCCTGTTTTTGGAAAATTAGTCAACAGAGATCACAAAAGGGACAAGGAAAAGAGTCAGCAGAACAGGCCTCAAAGGAGACAGCCTGGAAGTTTTGCTACAATTACATCGCTCACAGAGGACAAAGCAGCTATACCAGAAAGTAAGAAGCCCATGGCAGGAAAATGTCCCTGCTGTGGACAAGGGCACTACGTGATACGATGTTCACGCTTCAAGGCCATGAAAATCAAGGACCGCTGGAATCTTGTTATGTCCAAAGGTCTGTGTGTGAACTGTTTTGCAGCAGGACACATAGGAAAGGATTGCTCCCGAAACTTTATATGTACCGTAGAAGGTTGTGGGAAGAAGCACAATAATTATCTTCATCTGCCAAGTAGAAGACCAGATGGAGGTGATACCACACTGGAAACACCACATGTACCTGTAACAGTGACATCAGCAATGAGCCAGATTCCTCAGAATCCCAATGTGAACCCCAAAGTAAGCAATTTTATCTGCAGCCATGGTGGAAAGCTGGCCCTACCAATAGTGCCAGCCAGAGTTAGGTGTCTTGATACGAGTGCCATTGTTGACACCTATGCGATGTTGGACCCTGGGACAAACACCACATATTGCTCAGAGGAGTTATGTGGAATGCTGAGAGCCAGAGGTGTGACCCGTCATATGGAACTAACTACCATTGCCCAGACAAGAATGCCTGTAGAGTCCACAATCATCACACTTCTTGTGACAGACCTTGGTGATACTCAGGAACCTTACTGCATACCAGAAGTGACTGTCAGGCCCACGCTGAACATAGACCTGTCGGGTTTGTCAAACCGTGTTGAAATTCAGAGGTGGCCACACCTGAAAAACCTGGAGATACCTGAGCTAGAGGTTGATCAAGTACACCTACTGATCGGGCAGGATTGTGCAGATCTTTTGCTGCCTGATGAAGTGAGAAAGGGGCAACCAGGGGAACCTTTTGCCATTCACACACCACTGGGCTGGGCCATAAATGGGCCAATTGATCCATTCAGACCCAAAGTGAGATCTTCCCATTTTGTACAGAATATTTCTCATCTGGAAAGCAACCTGTTTAAGTTATGGGACCTAGAAGGAGTCAACTCTGAAGATTCTGGAATGTCTAGAAACGACCAAAAGATCTTAGAGACATGGGACAGAAAAATGACATTAGAGAACAGTCACTATACCTTGAATATTCCTTTTAAGACAGAAACACCTTACCTACCTAACAATTACAACTTGGCAGAAAGACGCTTAAGGATGTTGGGGAAGCGCCTAGACAAAGATGTAAATCTTAAAAAGAAATACACAGGAGAGATCCACAAACTTCTTGAAAAGGGATATGCTGAAGAGGTGCCTCTAGAAGAAATGAATAGAGCTGATGGTAAGGTATGGTACTTGCCACATCACCCAATCAACAATCCAAAGAAACCTGACAAAATTAGGGTTGTTTTTGACTGTGCTGCAAGGTTTGGAGGATCATCCTTGAACGACCATGTGTGCCAAGGACCAGATTTGGCTAACAAACTGGTAGGAGTCCTGTTGAGGTTTAGGGAAGGAGCCATTGCCTTTATGGCAGACATCGAGTCAATGTTCCACCAGGTGAAGGTGACGCCAGATGACCGGGATGTGTTGCGCTTTCTGTGGTTCCAGGAAGATGATACAGGAGGACAATCTGTGACATATCGCATGACATCTCATCTTTTTGGCGGAGTGTGGAGCCCCAGCTGTGCAAACTACGCACTCCAGCAAGTGACCAGAGAATTTAAAGAAGAATTTCCTCATGATGTGTTAAACACTGTTCTACGTAATTTTTATGTGGATGACTGCCTGAAATCTGTAAAGACCTTGGAGATTGCAGTACCCCTTGCAAATCAGGTAATGCAACTGTTGACCAAGAGAGGTTTTCACTTGACAAAGTTTGTTTCCAACTCAAAAGAGTTATTGAATAGCATCAACAAGGATGAGTGGGGAAAATCTTTTACTACCTTGGACATTAACTTGGATAAGCTACCCACAGAACGTGCATTGGGCATGCTTTGGGACATCGAGTCTGACCATTTCAAATTTGACATGCATGTTAAAAACAAACCAAGGACCAAGAGAGGAGTCCTGAGCACTCTCAGCACAGTATATGACCCTTTTGGCTGTTTAAGTCCATTTGTGCTGCAGGCAAGAAGACTGTTCCAGCAATTATGTCGACTGGAGAGGGGCTGGGATGAGCCTTTGCCAAAGGACTTGGAGGAACAATGGAGCCGGTGGCTAAATGATCTGCCTGTCATTAAGGGCTTCAGCATTCCTAGATGTGTCATGCTCATTGACAAACCTGTTAAAACATTTCAATTACACCATTTTTCAGATGCTTCTGAATATGGTTATGGAGCTGTTTCATATCTGCTGACCAATTTTGAAGAGCAGACAGTCTCTGTCCATTTTATGGTGGCAAAATCCAGACTTGCACCTCTGAAGGGCTCCACCATTCCACGCCTAGAGTTAGCTGGAGCACTAGAAGCAGTAAGGTTGGACAAGCTCCTGCAAGAAGAGCTGGAAATGCCTCTGGAAGAATCAGTTTACTGGACAGACAGTACCATTGTGTTGTGGTATCTACAGAGCAATGGGAAGAGGTTCCAGACATATGTAGCTAACAGAGTGGCCAAGATTCTGGATCATACCACACCAACCCAATGGAGACATGTTCCTACATCAGAGAATCCTGGAGACGATGCATCTAGAGGGATGATGGCAGAAGACCTGGTTTGTAATGAGCGCTGGAGTAAAGGGCCAGCTTTCCTGTACGAGAAAAGATCCAATTGGCCTAGACAGCCTGCCTTTAACTGCATAGAACTGGAGAATCTTGCTGAGGTGAAGCCATTCCCAGTAGTATATATCACCAAGGCTGAAGAAGATCACACGAGCAGACTTCTGAACTACTATTCTTCCTGGCACCGCATGAAGAAAGCAGTAGCTTGGCTTCTGAGACTACGCTTGGTGCTTCGTAAGAAGCCGCATCAGAAGGGGCCACTGGTAGCAGATGAGCTGAGAAATGCTGGAGAGGCCATCATAAGACATGCACAGAAGATGCTCGAAGATGAGAAAAAGACACAGCTTGGTAAGCTAAACCCTAAGAAATCGTCCTCAGGCCTGCTGTTAGTTGGAGGACGATTAACGAACTCCAAGCAGGAGGAAAGTACCAAGCACCAGCTGATACTACCTTATGAGCACCCAGTTTCTAGGCTCATAGTTGAAGATTATCACCAGAAAGCAGGTCATTCCGGAGTAGAGCGGATACTGGCAGATACCAGAAGGTACTACTGGATACTCAAAGGAAGAAAACTGGTAAAGAAGGTAGTACACAGGTGCCTTACCTGCAGAAAGTTGAGAGGTAAGACTGAAATCCAACAAATGGCTAACCTACCAAAATCAAGGGTTACACCATTTGAGCCACCTTTCACTAGGGTAGGAGTGGACTACTTCGGTCCATATATGGTAAAGAGGGCACGCTCTGAAGTTAAGAGGTATGGTTGTATTTTCACTTGCCTCTCTATCAGAGCTGTACACATTGAAGTAGCAAATACCTTAGACACAAACAGCTTTATCAATGCGCTGGAGAGGTTCATGGCCAGAAGAGGGGAGCCCAAAGAAATCTGGTCTGATAATGGTACTAACTTTGTTGGAGCACAGCAAGAACTACGCCATGCCATACAGGAATGGAACCAGAACCAGATCCATGAACATTTGTTGAAGAAGGAAATCACTTGGAAATTTAACCCCCCTGGAGCCTCTCACATGGGTGGCGTCTGGGAGAGACAAATACGAACCATCAGAGCTGTTTTGGCAGGTGTAGTTAAGCAACAGACTATAGATGATGACACCTTAGTGACTCTGATGACAGTGGTAGAGGGCATAGTGAATAGTAGGCCTATCACAAAACTGTCTGATGATCCTAGAGATGACAGACCTCTAACACCCAATCACTTACTGATGCTGAGGTCAGGTCCCATGCTACCTCCTGGAAAGTTTGAGAGCAGGGATATATATCGTCGCCGATGGAAGCAGGTGCAGTACCTGGCAGATATCTTCTGGCACAGATGGATTCGAGAATATCTTCCTACTCTACAAGAGCGTCAAAAGTGGCTCACACCAAGACCTAATCTCAAGATAGGAGACTTGGTGCTGATGAAGCAAGATAACATACCCCGGAATAAGTGGCCATTAGGATTGATAACAGAGACTTATAAAAGTATTGATGGTTTGGTCCGCTCTGTAAAGGTCAGGACAGCAACAGGTACCTATGAGAGGCCCATCACCAAACTTTGTGTGCTAGAAAGTGCCATCACTGATCAGCCAAAATGTTCCTAGATTTTTTTTGAAAAGAGTGATGAGGTGTAGGCGGATCGCTGCCTCTAAAGACTCACACATTGCAAAGAAAGTACAAGAGATAACCATTTGAAACTTTAGTTTTTTTTGTGTGTTTTTGTTTCCCTTTTGTTTTTATTTGTTTTTTTTTTGTTTCGTGGATTCTGATGACATGTTTACTCAAAATACCTATGTTTTTTGTACATCTTGGAATGTATAATTTGATTTGTAATGTATACTAGATCTCTCAGGTGTTCTCTGTTTTTTCTTGTAAATGCACCCAGATGTTAGGTGCATTTGGGGCCGGGATATAACACCTGTAACTTCGTAAGCAATAAATTTGAATTTCCCTCCTATGGCGGTGCTGCCATCTGTAGACGGATGGGAGAAGTATGGAGTGAACATGTGCAGCAGTCAGTGATTTTTGATTTCCATGTGGTTTTGAAGGATTATACCAGTTTCATTACATTGTCAGCACCCGGAGAAGGCCAGAAACTGTAAGTTTTATATGGAAGAGGTTGATGCTTACATTATATTTATGGTTTCTTAATAATTATTGTGAAAAGAGTTAGCTTTTCATTGTCATCATTTGCCAGTAAACATTCGTCAGCATTAGTGCTATTCTCTTTATTGTTTTTGTCTAAAAATATTGCCAGTACGTTTGTTAGTGATACTGAATATTATTACTTTTTGTTTACATGTAACTAACGATTGCATAATGTTCTTAGAGGTGTTTATTTTTTTGTTTGCAGTTGGACCGTTTCATATAATAAAGCACCAGGAAGAAAACGTGTGTCATTGTCTGGCATTGTTTATACCATTATAATAAGCAAGCAACACCAAGAGGTATACTCCCTAACACTAAGTGTGTTAAAATATATATATATATAATGTACATAATTCACATTTCAATCCTTACACTAAAAGCAAAATATTGTACATTAACAAAAAAAGTTAACTGAGTAATATGAGTGAGGAAAGAAATGTGATAATCTATCACATAAACGAAAGGTATTGAAAACATTGATAGTAAATTGGAAGTAATATATTTATACTTTTTTTTTTTGCGGGGTAACAGCGGGATACTTAAGGAAAAATAGAATCAATTCATAAAATTCATTTTGTATTTATTAGAGAACTGTTGCAACTTCCATGATGATTTCTACAACAGAATTTTTGAAATTTCCCAAGCGATATATGTAAAAGTAGGCTGTAATATATATATATATATATATATATATATATATATATATATATATATATATATATATATATACATTTTTTTTTCTCTCTCTCTCTCTCATTACATTAATCAGTTGCAAAACTGTGGAAACGACTTGCGAATTTTCCTTAATTTCAATTTTTCTCCCCATCTCTGGCTCCATACCAAAAGTGCATCTACAGTTATAAAGACTTTGGTGTATATATTGCATTAAAGTGGCTTTCTCGCCTTAATTCTCGAACTCATATTGCTTTATTACATAATCAACACACACACACA
>NW_028234430.1:8152117-8154617 GCF_977035675.1 Penaeus japonicus
ATAATAGTCATAATAAGAACAATTAAACAGTGCCAGTTATGATAATGATTTATCTTCATTATTGTTATTATCATTGTTGTTATTTTCATCGTCATCGCTATTTTTTAAATCATTAATAACATAATCATATTCATAATTACCATTACCATTATTATTACTATTACTTGAGACACCATTATGATACATCATGTGTTTATTAAGATACATCATGCGCGTAGCAAGTTGCCATATCTAATACAATATCAAACGCAAACAAATTCAATACGAAAGTGAAAAGAAGCAGAAGAAAATGACGAGGAAAATGAACAAGAATAAAGTTCTGAACTCAGAGCAACTTTTAAAGTATATATGGAAGTGCATAAAACTGTGTTCATCCATCACCTAGATTCGCTTGTTCTGGTGAGCCTTGCGCGCACCACTTATTTACTGTGACATTTATGGCATTTCCCGGATTGAAAAGTATTACTGAAAATTCTGTGTTATATTGGTTTTCAAATTGTCTTTTGGAAATCTATATTTGTTGCTGTCGAATAGAGACTTATGTGCATTTATTAGGAAATGAGTCGGATACGGTTCAGTGTAATCTATAGAGAGATAGTGATGTGTTATATATTTGGTGGCTTTATGGCTGTTTTTTTTTTTTTTTTTTTTTGTTTTGTTTCTTAATTTCTGTTATGTAAATTTCTCTTACACAGATATGGTATGGGTTTTAGTGTATGTGTTTGTTTGTTGGTTGGTTTGTGTGTTATGTGTGTGTGTGGTGTTGTGTTGTGGTTTGTGGTGGGTGTGTGTGTGTCTGTTGAGTGTCGTGGATGTGTGTGTGTCTGTGGTGTGTGAAGGTGTGTGGTGTGCTCGGGGTGTGTGTGCTGGGTGTTTGTGGTGTGTGTAACTACGACGAGAGAGGATTCATCATATCAGAATCAGTCAGTTATTTCTATTTTTCTAAATTAAGTCTTTGTAAATCTAAGTTTGTGTTCTGCATGATCTCTCCTACTTTGTTTTTTTTAACGGTCTTACCACCAACTTTTTTTTATCATTTTTCTTTTTTTTATGGTTACGAAATTTTCTTACATGACCTATGTCCCTTCTATTTTTTTCTCCTTTTCCCCTTTTGGGTAAGAGGAGAGAGAGTTTCTGTTCTTTTTTGTAATTTCTCCGATCCTGTATCTACGTTTCTCTGTTGATACGTAAATAATGTCGTGGGTTGTAGGGTATGTGAGTGTTCGGACGGGGCCGGTGTGGGCGCGGCAGGGTGTGGCCGGGGCGATGAGGCGGGAGCCCTTGCAGCCGAGGTTTTTTTTCGTGGGGTTCACTTTGGGTCGTGTCCCTGGTTGTCTCGCCTCGGTACCTCCTGGGGATTGTTTGTTCGGGCTAATGCTTGGGCGTACTGTGTCTCTTTTTGTGACGGGGGTTGGGGGGGGGGCGGGTGGGGGGGGGGGGCGGACGTGGGACGGCGCGGGATAGGCGCGCACACCACACCACCGGGGAGCGAGCCGGGGGGGTGGTGGGTGGGCAGTTGTGGTGGAGGTACTGGGCGGGGGTGGATGGTTGCTGTTCGTTGAGTAGAAGGGTGGGAGGTAGATCGTTGCGCGGGGACGGGGGCGGTAGGATGTGGGAGATATGGGGGAGCTGGGTGTAGGTGATTTAGGCGGGGGCTGGATGGGGCTGGGATGGGGATGTGCATCGAAGGGGGGGGGGGGCGGAGGAGGGGACAGTAGTGGGATGGCGGGGGGGATGAGGCCCCCCCACCCACCCACCCTACGTGTGGCGTAACGCGGGATCCCAGTGGCGAGTGCCTAGGTAGATCGGGGTGCGTGGACCGATAGGTGCCTGCTGGCAGCTAATGAAGAATACGGACGTTTCTAAGCTCTCCCCCTATTTCTCTCGCCATTAACGTACCTGCTTGTTAGACCACGGTCTTGTCAGTAAGATTACTTATTGTTCCACTCAGGTTCTCCATTCTGGCTATGGTTCATACGCCTTGGCGGAACGCTGGATGAGGTGTTTAATACGGATGACTCCCTAAGTTTTCCTGAAGTGTATGAAGTTTGTGTTTTGTGTAGGGGCTTGGAAATGGGAAGTCTGGTGTGGGGAGGGAGGGAAGGGTTGATTCGTGGAAGTGGTTGGGGGGGTATGGGGGTTGGGGTGGGGGGGGGTGGGCTGGGGGTGTCTGGGTCTGGGGGGAGGAGTGCGCGCGGGGCGCGATCCGCGCGAGTGGGGAGGGGGGGGGGAGAGATGGGGGGAGCGAAAAAAACCCGGGAGCGAGAGGGCGGGAGGGAGGGCTGGCTGGCGGGGCGGGAGCGGCGGGCGGGAGCGATGGGTCGATCCGCGCAGAAAGGGATGCTAGAGGGAGAGAAAGAGCACGCGAGCATTGCGAGGGAAGGCGCGAGAGCTAGAGAGAGCGCGAGAGCTAGACGAGAGAGCGCGCAGGCGAGTCGAGCAGCCCCTCGCGCTCACATGGTGCGCGCTCTCGCGGGTCGCGCGAGCGCTCTATCTTATC
>NW_028234430.1:8201747-8211747 GCF_977035675.1 Penaeus japonicus
TCTCACAAGTACCGGGAACTGACTTGATAAATGACAATGAGGATTGATTTGACAACTACACGCGCATCTGATCAGTCACAACAATTTTCAGCATTATTTGTTTCCTTTTGTTCGATTTACGCTGAGTTGTAGCGGAATTAAAAGGGAATATATGTGTTGATATAAAGGATGATGATGAAAATGGTAAGAGGATGATAATTATTATAGTGATAATAGTGATGATGATGAAAATTCTGTTGCTGCTGATAATGTTAAGAACAACTCTAATAATGATAATATTAGTAAAAAACAAACAAACTTATGATCATGAATTTGATTGATTATTCATCTCCGTTTTGCTCTGTATATTTCTAGGTAATTTAGTTCAACTTCTTCCAAAAAGGAGAGACAGAAAGATAGAGAGAATAGAGAGAGAAAGAAGGACGAAGAGAGAAAGAGAGAAAGAGAGAGAAGCATGAAGAGAGAAAGAGAGAGAGAGGGAGAGAGAGAGAGAAAGATGAAGAGAGAAAGAGAGAGAGAGAGAGAGAGAGAGAGAGAGAGGGAGAGAAAGAGAGAGAGAGAGAGAGAGAGAGCAGAGAGAGCGATGATGAGAGAGAGAGAGAACGTAATAGGTAAAGAAAAAGAAGAAATATACTACAATCAAAACAGCCTGGTATCTAAAAAAAAAACTCATGAGACACATGACATTTATAAGATATACATGGTGTCGTCATGCGGATTATGCTGTAGGAAAAGAAAAGAAAACTGTCCAGAGATTTATGAATTGCAGTCGACAGTTTGAAAATCAGTAACGATAGTTTCAGTGAAAAAAAAATATATATATATTTATATTCTGGCCTCCAGATAAAATCCGCCCGTTATCGAATACTTGACAGCACCAAGAGAAAGAAAAAAATGCACAAACACACACACACACACCTCACACAACCAACCACAACACACACACCCACACAACACCCCCCCCCCCCCCCCACCCCCCAACACACACAACCACCCCACAATATATATATATTATATCTATTATAATATATAAATTATATCATATTATATAAATCAATATGAATATACCTCAGCTTTATCTAACTACTATATATAACTATATCTATATATATATCTATATATTATATATCCATTTTATCTATTTATGTATTTTATATATACAATACATACTTCTATATTCTATATACGTTTATTATAATATATATCTATATTATATCTATATATACTAATGTGTGTATACCATATATAATATATCTATATAATATATAATAGATCATATAGCTCAGTTCTATATAGATCATTTCTATATGTATCTCTATAAATATATGTATGTTAATCTATATATTATCTATTATAAATATATCTATATATTCTATAACAATATCTATATATATCCTATAATATATTATACATCATTATATCCATATATATTATATGTTATGTCTATAAATATATTTATCTCTATAAAAATATAATTAATATTTATATATATAATTCTAATCCTATAAAAATCAAACTCATTAAGTCTTAAATATCTAAATTTATATAAATCTAGTCTATATATATACTATATATATATTACTATCTTTATATTATCTATACATATATATATATAAATATCTCCATATTCTATAATACTAAATATATCTATATATATGATTTATCTCTTATATGATATTATCTATTATATATATGTATATACCTATATACTTAATATACCATCTCTATTACTAATGTATATCTATATATTTATATATATGTAGTATGTATATATATTATATATGTATATATATATATATAAGAAATAACTATATCTTATATATCTAAAGATAAAAATTTTATATATATCTATTATCAATACATAACATATATAATATATATATATAAATATCTCTATAAATAAAATATAAAACATATCTAACAAATCAAAATCAAATATATATATATCTAATAAATCTCAAACAATCTAACTCACTATTAAGATAGAGAGATTAGAGTTAGTGTGAGTGGAGTGTGATAGTGTGTGTTGTAGAGATTACACACAAACACAAACTCACACACTACACTCACACTCACTAACTCTCTACAACAAATAACATCTCTAAGTACAAAATCAATAACCAACTCACACAAACACAACAAACTATCACTCACACAACTCACACACACACTGCACACACACACTCACATAGAAATAGAGTATATATATATATATATATATATAGAGAGACACAACACACACTCTCAAACACACTATCACACACTCAAAACACTACACTACAAAACCCCCCACTCACTAACACAGCACACTCCACACACCAATAAACACACAACACACACACACATCACACACACACACCACTACACACACACTCAACTGACCACACACACACACACACTCTCTCACACAAACTCACACACAACAACACTCACACTCACACACACACCCACACACACCACACACACACACACCACACAGCATGACACACACACTCCACACTAACACACAACACACACACACTCTCACACACACACATCACACACAATGAAAGACCTCACACACACACACACTCACTCCCACACAGCACACACACACACTAACACACACACACACTCTCACACACCACTCACGAACTCACCCACACACACACACACACACACCACACACAACACTCACACACACCCACACCCCCACCCCCCACAACCCTATCCTCCGACACAACAGACTAAATCACACAACACACACTCACACCCATACACACACACAGCAAAAACACACCCACCCACGACACACACACACACACACACACACGAAACACAACTCACACACACAAACACAAACTACTCTCAACTCAAAACTAGCATCGTCAGCCAACCCAACGTTCCTCATCTTCGCCACTGTGACTCCACCCTACCTTCAGCCTCAGCCACTACACTCCTTCCTCCCCTTTCTACAACTGATACCTCCTCCTTTCTCATTAATCTCTCCTCCCTACCTTCCACCTCTTCCCTCCCATCATCCTCCCTTCCATTACCTTTTCTGTTCAAGACATGGCTTGGGTGACCATCGACTGGCAGTGTGGGATTCGAACTCGCCTCAGAGATATTACCAGCCGGGATCATTATCCACTGCCAACACACGCCCCCCCCCCCCCCCCGCCCATTCTATCCACCTATCTTACCTCCTCTCTCAGTGCCCCTCCCCCCTTTCCTATATATTTCCCTCCATTCCCTCTTCTCCTAATCTCCCCACCCCCCTTCTTTCCCCCCTCCCCCCCCCCTACCTCTCTCCTTTACCCGCATACGCGTCTTCCTCTCCTCTCCTCCTTCTCTTCCCTCTCTTCATTACTTCCTCCTCCCACCCACCTTTATCCACCACCCTCTCTCTCCCTCACCGTTATTCACACTTTCTCTTCTCCTCATTAGACTTCACCTCACTCTCGATGTCTCACCTCCTCACAGTCTCTTCACTGACACTTCACACACAAACACACACACACACTTCCCTCGAACACCACGCGCTCGGTGTATTTTTTTTTTTTTTTTTATCTTTTTGTGGTTAACTCTCGAGTGGTATATTTGGAAAAACCGTTTGTATTATGTTCGTTTTTTTTTTTCAATAAATACATCAATACAAAAATTATGATAACTATGTATATATCTATATATAATCTATATATATATTATTATATATATATATAATATAAGTGTTTGTGGTGTGTTGAGTGTGTGTGTTGTGTGTGTCATGTATTAGTATATATAATATATATATATATTTATATAATATATTAAAATATATATAATATATTATAAATATATATATATTAAAACACACAACAAAAACATATATATATATATTAAATTATATATATATATATAATATTTATATATATATATATATTGTATATATATCTATATCTTTAAATATATATAATTATATAATATATATATATATATATACATATATATAAATATATCTATATATATTATATATATTATATATGAGATATTTTATATATATATATTAGATATATATATATATATATATAGATATATATATAAATTATTATATATATATATATATATAATATATATTTTGTATTTGCATAATAGATAATTATTGTATATTATATATTTATAATATATATAGATATAATATTTATATTTATTATATATATGTTATGATAATATATAGATTTATATTTATATATATATATATTAGTATATATATTTATTATATTATATAGATGTTTATGCATAAATATATATATATATATATATGATATATATTATATATTTATATATATATATATATATTATTTATTTATTGATTGTATATGTTTGTGTGTATATGCATAATATACATTGTGTGTGTGGGTTTGTTGTGTGTGTGTGTGTGTGTTAATGTCAGTATGTGTGTGTGTGGGAGTGTATGATACAAAATTATATATTATTTATTATATAGATTATATATATATATATATATATATAATATATATATATCTTACATATTATATATATATATATTAATATTATATTAATTATATATATCTTATATGTATATATATATATAATATATTATATTTAATATATATCTATCATATATATATATATATATATTTATATATATATTATATTTATTTATATTATACACAACACACACACACACACACACACACAAACACACACACCAAACACCACACACACACACACACATCAAAACACAACAATATATATATATTATTAATAGATATTATATATATATATATATATTACATATTTATATCGAAATACAGATTGGAAATCGAACACTTACTAATAATATTTTGCCTAATAATCAAAAAAACTATAAACTATGAAAAAAATATGCAAGTACGAGGAAAGAATATCTTAAAAGGAGAGGTTAAAAAAATATCAAGAGAGTGATAGAAGTAAACCGAAAAAAAAAAAAAAAACGATCTTAAAGCGTTCAGAAACACAGTAAATTATGTAGGGACGGAATAGTTCGAGGAGTATCAGCAAACAGAAATTCGTGCAAACATTACTCGGAACGTTGGCAGCAGATGCAGGCCTTGATCACCTGTGTGGCGTTTCTATCTCTCTAATAGGCTGTTTCCTGCCATTTATTCATTTCATTTTATTTCTTGTTTCGTAAATGTACGCTGTATATAGGCCTATGTAGGAAATGTGAACTCCCTACCAACGCTGAGTAAATTACGTAGTGTAGAGAGTGATAAGATAATACGTGATAGAAAATAACGATAAAAGTGGAGACAGTAGATTTGATTATAAAGCTGATTAAATTATCCCTCCCGGACCCCCCCCCCACCCCCCCGACCCCAATCCTCTTTCCGGAAGGGGTAGACAATTTAGATACTGATTACAGCACCAAATAGTTGTCATTCTAAACCATGGCACCTGATCGCTGCTTTGAAAATTTCACCAAGGACTTTCTTTTTACCGTTTCTGATGAATAATTTTCTCTTGCACAAGCGCCGATCGAAAGAGATTTGTTCATTGATTTCAGGTAAGGAAGTAGGGATCCAGGAGTATTTGATTATTGTTCGTCTTGAAGGAATTTTCGTTTTTTCTTTTTTTGTGGAGTTTAGAAATTTCGTTCAAGTAGATAAGAGCTGTTTGGTGAATTGTTCAGCGATGAGGGGAGGAGGATGGGTTGAGTTTACATTGACTATTTTATGTTACACTCTCTCTTTATTGTACTATGCAGTACCACACACACACAGTATATATATTGATATATATAATTTAATATAATTATATATATATTTAATATATATATATTATATATATTATATAAATATATATATTATATATATGATATAGTATATATAGTATATCGTTATATATATATATTATAATATATATATACATTATATCATACATACATACAGTATATTTATATATATATATATATATATATATAGTATATATAGTGTACTATATATATTATATAATATATGTGAAACTATTTATGTGATACTATGATCGTTTATATCTAGAGTTATAATCATATATATTATATATATATATATAACTAATATACCTAGTTAATATATATTATAACAGTGTTATATATATATATACAAACACACACAATTTATGATATATATTAAGATATATATATATTATATATATATATATATATATACTGCTATAGTTATATATATATATTGTGTGCTAGTGGTGTGTGTGTGTGTGTGTGATTGTATAAGTATATACATAGGCTGTTACTCATACATATCATATATATATGATTATATATATATATATATATATATATTATATATATTATATTTATATATATATATATATGTTATATATATATGTATATATATATCTATATATATATATATTATATATATATATATATATTATATAGATATATAAATTCTATATATCGATATTTTCATGATTCTCCGGATGACTAGGTAGTGTCATGCGAATAGCTAGCTGACTGTGTCATTCGCTTCGTTTCTATCGATAGCAGTTCCATTAGACCACTTGATGTGAGATGTCCGTTTTGTTAGCGACGTGAACATGATCGAAGCCGTTATCGCTGATGAGATTCATAGACGTATTCCGAGAAGTGAGAATAGATATAAACGTGGCGGGGAAAAAATATGTTGCTCGATTCGGTTGTTCATGGAGTGTCCAACGATCCTAAGTGTATGACGCCTACAGAGAATATGTATAACCTTGGTGACATACTCGCCCGCAAGGTGATACTGGCTCGACTAACGGGAGTAGTTAATGTTGGTAGACTAGGCCCCTTTTCTCTCACGATGTCGCAACTTAGATTTATCCGATATGGCGGTGATTTTGACTGTGTGTTCCGACTAGCTGGTCTCCGAGCAGATCAGTCCATCTCCGAATGTATGGAAAGAATAATCCTCCGAGGGCTGCATCCTGCAGGGTTTCTCGTCTCTGCCCGGCCTGGTCCATTATCTTCTCTGCCTTACGCCTCAGGGTTGTGAGGCAGCATCCTCGGGGGTGGTACCGGAGATAGTAGGAAGGGTGTTGTGTTATGCTGTCGGTATTTCTCCTCCTCTAGAAGAAATTCCGGGCCCTGCAGGACAATCTGATGTGCTCGGAGGAAGAAAAAGAAAGAAACCAATAGATTGATATGACTTGACATCCTTTTAGATATTAGTTCTAGAGCTAGTAAGAAGGACAGGAAAGGAAAAAGGGATAGGGTAGTCTTTATTCGTTGAAATAGTTAGAGCTTTTCTCTTACGTCGAGGCCCGCCTAATCTGTTGTGCCATCCTGAGTGGTTTCATGGAGAACCGGAAGTGGAGTCATTCTCCTTCCCTACTTTTCTTTAGTGGGAAGTGCATGTTGGGAGATGCACTCTTGCAACTATAGCTCCTTCTGCAAGAAGGCACTGAGGTCGTCCTGCGTAGCGCTGCTACGGCGAGGACGTTATAGATAATCTCTATCTTAAGTGCTCTCTCTCTCTAATGGACTCTCTGCTATCTGTCTCTCTCTCTACTACTAGAATCATCTCTCTCTCTCTCTCTCTCTCTCTCTTCTCTCTCTTCTCTCTCTCTCTCTAGCTCCTCTCTCTCTCTCTCCTCTCTTCTCTCTCTCTCTCTCTCTCTCTCTATATTTATTGATTTATATATATATATATATATACCTCATCCTATATATATATATATATATATATATGTATATATATAAGGTATTATTAATCTTCATTACATCGTAATAACTATGCTTGAGAAGTATCTAAGAATAGAGAGAAAAGTCGATAAATAACTAGAGAAAAATATACTCAAGATATCAGCAGTATGGAGATCGTATCCATGCATACATTCTTATAGCCCTATTAGGCAGTAATGCAGCATTTTAAGAGAAGAAGATAAATAGATAGATCTCAAATGAAACAGTACGAAAAGAACAGAGTTCAGAAAAGAGAATAGAAATACACAATCGTCTAGAGACAATAGAGATTTATAGTTAGGTTTTCCTCTCTAGAAGACTCTCCTCAGCGCTCGCCCGCGCTGCGCCTCCTCTTATCTCTCACTCTACTATTCTGTAATAAGAGCTCAATACTTATCTCTCTTTCTTTCTCCCTCGCGTCTCTGTCCTCATGTGCTCTACTGTCTCCACTCTCTCTCTCTCATCTCTACTACTCTCTCTCTACGTCTGCTCTCTTCTCTTCGTCTCGAGACTCTCTTCTTCTTATGATCTACTCATCGTCTCTTTCTTTCCCCTCTCTTTACTGGATCATCGAATCTCTCTCTTTCTCCATTTCTACCTCTTTCTCTCCCGCTCCTCTCTCTCTTCCTCTCACTCCCTGAATGCCATTATGTACCAAAAAGTAAGCTGCACGTAGGAATGCAAGGAGCAGGAGGAATGGGGGGAGTTTGAAGAGGTAGTGCAAATGAGAATGGGGAAGATACACGAGAATGCCAATCTATGCAACGGGTCAAGTGGCGCAGGAGACATCGCCGTGAGTGATATGATGTTGAAGAGGAGCTTTTCTCAGAGTGAGATCGTAATCCTTCATCTAAAATGGAACTGTAGGTGTTTTCTGCGGTTTATCGGGAGAGTTAGATATGAGAGGAAAGAAGAGCGCAGGATGGAGTAGAAAGAGAAGAGGTGTTTGATTAATCTTACATACATATATTATATATAATATATATATATAGTCAAATATCATCAATATATATATGTTAGGTTGTATCAATAACATATATAACACTCAACATATATATATACATATATATAGTACTAGTGGTATCAATAAATATATTGAGGTATATATAATATATATATATAGTAATATATATATATATATGTATATTACAATTTAAATATGTGACGTGGTATATATATAAACATGGTAATATGATATAGAATTATAGTATATATTATATATAAATTATGTAACTATATGATATATGATGATTGTATATATATAGGTATAGTTAAATATACATATACTAATATATACAATATATATTAAAGTAGTAGGTATATATATCATATATAATATAATAGTATGTATATATATATATATACATATTCATATCAGTTTACGAAAAAATATAGTGATATAATATATATATTTTATATATATATATATATATCAATATATCTATACATATAAATGTTATATATATAAATATGTATGATATATATACAACCACTAGTAATATAAAAATGTAAATATCATATAAAAAAACTATAGTATTCAATATATATAATATATATATTGTAGTTATAAAAGATATATATATGTCTATATATATATATATAGCATGATTCATATATAGTATATATAGTATATATATAATATATAGAGTATATACATACACTCATAGTGCTAGTATGACATATTATATAAACTATATATTAGAATATAATAGTATATATATATAATACAGTAGCATATTATAATATATATATGTTAATCTATAATATAAATATGTATATATATATATATATATGTATTCTATATATATATTATATATATATATATATATATCAATATAGCTATATATATAATCATAAATATACTGTTATATGAATATTGTGATGTATATATTATGATATATGTGTTATATATATATATATATAATATATATTATATATATATATATATACCTACTATATATATTTATACATACTTATATATATATATATATATATATATATATATTGTAGTATATATAATGTATATATATATATATATATATTTTATTTTTATATATATATAAGAGTAACATACATATATATAAATATATATTATATATATTATATATATATATATTCTGGGTATATATATATAATATGTCATATATATCATATATATATATATATAATATATATATATTGTGTATATTATGATAGTAGGTAGTATTATATATATATATATATATACTTTACACGATGGTATATCATTTGTTTCTGATATTGCGCGTCAATCCATTACCATATACAGAAACTTTCAAAAATAAAAAATAGTAGTCT
>NW_028234430.1:8231959-8234459 GCF_977035675.1 Penaeus japonicus
GTGCTTAAGGGAATCGCCCTTTGTTCTTGTCTTGCCTAGCTTTATCTATACGCTTTCACAGGCGTTGTAAGATTCACCCTGGTCTTTTTGGTGTAGTTTTGATATAGATACGTCCATATATATATATATATATATATATGTATATATATATATATATATATATATATATATATATTTTTTTTTTTTTTTTTTTTTTTTATTTTGAGGGGGGGGGGGTCCAAGAAAGAGAGACGGCAAACAGAGATAGGGATACATAGATACTATACACAAACAAACAGAACAAGAAAAAAACAAAAACAAAGATCGTCGAGAGAGGAACGAGTCGCTATACAAAAGATATATAAATCAGACGTATATTCCATTGCCATGCTAGAGTAACATTTTGCTTTACCGATGCTCCGTCTTTCCCTTTTCACTTCATTTTTTATCCACCATTCAGTCTCAATTGCCTGAAGAGCCATACATATTCCAGTTCGTTATTATTCCTTCCCTTCCACTTCCCTCTTGCTTCCCTTTTTGATGTTTCAGTAGTCTAGGTACACGTTCTGCTTCCTCCTCCTCTCTCTTCTTCTTCGTCTTCTTCTTTTTTTCGTATATACATCGTTTTTTTTTTTTTTTTTCTCTTCATCCGACGTCGCTGAACCTGTAGTCTTGCCTTATTGCTTTTACCATTATTATCATTGATAATATTTATATTATTATTACTATTGTTCATGTTATTGTTATTGTTATCGTCTTTACTTTATTATAATCATTAAAATTTCTTAGGAATTAGTATCATAATTTTTTTTCATATGTACTAAAAGAGAAAATAACTCTCCAAGGTCTTTTCATATTCTATATTCTCAAGGTCCTGTGATAAGCGCAAACATCTCCGCGTGGATGCCAGTGAGGAGTCATGAATGAGGCCGAATGAATGAGTACTCACCTCCTCACTCCTGCCTCTGGGGACTCATTTTCCAAAGGGCTCCGTGCGTTGGTATGCTCATGAACACCTCTACTCTCTCTTGTATACACACAGGCAAACAGACATACTCACATACGTACATGCACACGCGCTCGCGCACATCTTTCCCTCTCTCTTTATACCACTTTCTTTCTCTCTCTCTCTCTCTCTCTCTCTCTCTCTCTCTCTCTCTCTCTCTCTCTCTCTCTCTCTCGCTCTCTCTCTCTCTCTCTCTTCTTTTTCTTTCCCACTCTATGTATATATATTATATATATATAATATATAAAGTATATGATAATATATATATATATTATATATATTTAGAGATATACAACACTCACACCTTCTCACACACACCCTCTCACACACCAAACTCACACACACACAACACACAACCAACACATATTATTAATATATATATATATTTATTTATATATATATATATATAATCTTTTCTCTCTTTCCTCTCTTACTTCATTCGTCGGCGAAAGCAAATAAATAACACCCACACCTCCTTTCTTCACTCGCACGGTGCCTCCTCATGACAAATCTCCTCGGTTCTCCACTTTACGCAATCCTTAGTCTTCTTTCTCACATTATTTTGTTCTCCCTCCCTTCATCTCATTCCCTCTCTCCCCACTCTTTCATATCCCTCTCGGCGCTCCCCTCTCACTCGTTACATAAATAAGGACCGCAATGTGTGGCGTATTTTACTTAACACTCGCACCGCCACGTATTCATCCCGGAGCGTTCTGGCATTTACATTTCACACACATCTATTAGGCACTTATTGTCGTAATAATACAAAAAGAATCCTCATTCAACACAAGCACGCGCCTGCAAAACTCTACGGGGACTACAATCCCTCATTCATTTTATGTATGTTTTCCTTTTGCGCTACTACCCTCATCCCCAGGATATTGGAATGCAACTGCTGCCAATATCCTATACCACAAACACTAACAGCAATGATATAGGAATACCTAGATTATAATGATAAGTTTAATTGTGGGAATTATAGTTTTTAATCTCCCTCTCCAGGATTATGAAGATGATTGGTGTCAAAAGACATGATTTATGACCTTCATAACCTTGACACGTGAGCAGGACTTGAACCTGCTTGCTTGGAATATGTCCGGTGCCCAGCCGCGCGTGTTGATAAGAATAACTTATCATCATAGTAGTAAAATGATGATGATAATATCGGTAATGATAACAGTGATAACGACAATGACAATGATGATTATAGCGTTATGATGATAATAATAATAGCTATAATTATAGTGATAAGAATGATGATAATAATGATGAAAGAAAATCATATGATAATCATAATGATAAAAATATTATAATAATCATACTGATTATTATCATTACTATCATTATGATGATCATCATGATCATAGATATGATAACAATAATGAAAATATTGATAGTGACACTTATAATAAAGATAATAATGATGATATTAATAATAGTGATAATAGTGATAATGATAATGGCAATAATAATGATGATAATAATGATCGTAATAATAATGATGATAATAAGAAA
>NW_028234430.1:8239459-8241959 GCF_977035675.1 Penaeus japonicus
ATATACACAGACAAAAGATTATATATATATATATATATATATATATATATATATAGTATAATATAGACAATTTACATATATATATAGAAATATAAGAGTATATAAAAAATATATATATAATAGAGGACAGATGAATATGATATGATACATATATATGTTTATATAACACAAGCAAGTATATATATAAATTTATATATACTAGTGTATATATATTTATATGTACATTTGCAATAATATATACATATATATGTATATATATATATATGCATTATATACATATACATATTATATGTAGAAGATATTTATATATATATATATATATATATATATACTATAGATATATGGGATATATGTATGCATGTATGCCATGTATGCGATATGAAATATAGATGGTATATATAGATATATATATAATACAATAGTATATGTTATATATATGCATATGTACATATTATATATACATATATATATTAGTAATATATATAAGAGAGAATACGTAAATATATATATATATACTAAGAATTGATGATACGATATACTGCATACGTATATAGACATATATATATATATATACATATAGTAACATTATATATATAGATGAGATTATATAGGTATATATATATATATCGTAATACTGTTCGGTCATGGTATACTATATATATATATGCCAGGTGATTTGTTTTCCGCGGCATCCCCCCCTACCTCAACAACCACAGCTTACTGCTATCTTTAGGTGGGGAGTTGTCGCGCATTGTTGAGCGATCACGCATACACACAGAACACCAGGGGGAGAAGCTTTCTTGTTACTCTACACACGTACCGTGTCTCACGTCTTACTTTCTTTGTGGGGTTTCGTCCGACGACCGCTAAATAGCTCCTCCTAAAACCCCTTTTCAGTACTCGCCGGGCCACTGGTGGCCGAGTGGGTTACACTTAGGCCACCAGGTCAGGATAGACAATCCGCGAGAAAATTCTCGCGAGTTCGAATCCCCCCCCCCCCCCCCCTTAAAAGAGAAAAAAAAAAAAAAAGTCTACGAACGAAAATAAAGGACGCGCCGTTAAAAAAAAATTTAAAAAAAATCTACGAACGGAAAACTAAAAGGACGAACACCTTAAAAAAAAAAAAAAAATACAACGAAAGAAAATAGGAACGACCTTAAAAAAAAAAAAAAAAAAAAAAAAAAAAATCTGTTTATGTGTAGATTCACCCGTATGTGTATTTTATACAATCCAATTATATACATCATTTTATTTTTTATGCTTTTATCCTAAACACACATCACACACCACTACCTCCAAACAGCTCTCCCTAAACCCCATTCACTACGGCTGGCCACGGTGGCCGAGTAGGTTAAGTATTGATATATATATACATATATATATATATCACTATATATCTATATATACTTCTTAGAGGTACATATATATATATAATATATATGATATATATATAAATATATATATATATATGTATGTATGTGTATATATATAATTATACATATATAATACTTATATTCTATATATAACCTTAAATATATATATATATACATATATATACATATATATACATATATAAATAAAGAAATAAACTAGTATATATATATGTATATATATGTATATAATATATATATATAAATATATAATATATGCATATCATGCTGATATATAAATAATAATATATATATAGGAAGTATAATATATATCATATGTATATATATTGAATATATATATATATAAGTGATTATTGAATAATATATATAAATATATCTTTAATATACAATTACATACAAATATAATATAATACATAATACATATATATATTATATATATATATATATATATAAATATACAACATATATATACAGTTACATACACAATATATAAATAGATTCATATATATATAGTGATATATTTAAATAATCATATACATACATATATATATATATATATATATATATATATATATATATATATATCTATATATACATATACAGCATTAATACATATAATATATATATAATATATATATATATATAGTATAATATATATACAATATATATATATGTATATAGTATATATAACTATATATATATTCATATATATATATATGTATTACAATATATATATAGACATCAAGTATATATATATATATATATATATATATATATATTTATAAATATATATATAATATACATATATTATATATGGATATATATATATATATATATATTTATATATATATTTCTATACTAAATATTATATACATATACAGCATATCTTATACAGTATATATATACTATATAAGATATATATATATATGATATATAATATAATATAATATACATATATATGTTATATGTATATATATATAGTTTTAATATATATACATTATAAATATATATATATATAGCTATGGTATATAGTTATATAAAGATATATATATAGTTTATATATATACATATAGTACATATATATATATATACATATATTCATATATGAT
>NW_028234430.1:8296349-8298849 GCF_977035675.1 Penaeus japonicus
TGATAATAATAATAATAATAATAATGATTATAATAACAATGATAATGATAATAATAATAGTGATGATAATAATAACAACAATAATAATGATAACATTAACAATAATAATAATAATAACATTAACAATAATAATAATAATAACAGTAAAGCATTATGACATCTGAAAACAAAAGAAAAATACATCGTATTCATCAATAAACATTTCCAATCTACACTCAAAGTTGTCTTTCATCCGGCGTTGGTGTGGCTGAAACCAAACCAAAGTTGTGTCCATTACTGCAGATGCTTTGGTACCTTGGCTGCCTTGCAAGTCCGAAATCCATCCTCTTACATTAGTGCAAAGAGACTTCACACCAAAGGGTTTTCTGACGGCACATGAGACCTTTGAACATTTCTTTGAGTATCACAAAATCAGTTTTCGTCTCTTTGTAATTGTATTTCAGCTGAACAGAATTAAAGGTTGAAGGTGAGTCTTTTTTTTAAGTTGTTCAGTTATTACTTTCTTTCTCTCTCTCTCTGTCTAACTCTCACTTTCTCTTTCTCTCTCTCTCTCTCTGTCTAACTCTCATTTTCTCTTTCTTTCTCTCTCTCTCTCTGTCTAACTTTCATTTTCTCTCTTTCTTTCTCTTTTTCGTCTTCCCTCTCTCTGTCTAACTTTCTCTCTCTCTCTCTCTCTCTCTCGCTCGCTCGCTCTGTGAGGGTTGTCTTAGTCTGTCGTAACTAGGAGCACAGCACAAATAGGTAGTGATGCCAGACACAGGGTTTGAACATTACAGGGTTATTCCTAACGCAGATAGTCTGCCGTTATGGTGCACGATAGACATATTCACTACAGCACAATGGTCACAGCAATAAACAATATCACAGCACGTATAAACAGGCGGGAAAATCAGGTGTCACGGTAGCGTGGAGCGGTCCACGATTTTTAAGAAAATAGGAGGCGAGCATGACCCCTGGCTGACATCATTCTGTGAGGGTGGCGGTAGAACAGGGTGGGCGGGCGGGCAGGAACTTCCGCGTATTCTCTCGATATCTATGGTAACGTTCGGCGTAGCGGGTTCTTCTTCGGAGTTGTGAATCAGATACCAGCAAAATCGTGGCACCACCGGCTGGCACCCGTTATGAGGGTTACAGCGCTGCCATCAGTTGTGAGGGTTGTCTTAGTCTATTGAAACTAAGAACCCAGTACAAATAGGTAGTGATGCCAGACACAGGGTTTGAACATTACAGGTTTATTCCATAACGCAGATAGTCTGCCGTTATGGTGCACGATAGATATATTCACTACAGCACAATGATCACAGTAATAAACAATATCACAACACGTATGAATAGGCGGGGAAATCAGGCGTCAACAGTAGCGTAGTCGATTCCCGGTCTGTCGGTATATTCCAAACATCCTGCTTATATGGGAAGGCTTCGCATCCCCCGAATCTTGTCCCCACTCGGGAAGGCGGGCTGGAATGTACGGGGCGTGGCAATAAGCTCATTATGAAGGTGTAGGTCTGTGGGATGGCAAGCATTAGCAAATTAGCTGTCAATCAAAGTTGACCTGAACTGACCCGGCAATTGTCTCGCACTTTTCATATAATATCTATATTTGTTTTACTACTGTATTTAACATCTTATATAGCATTCTATATAACTCTCACACTCTCTCTCTCTCTTTCTTTCTCCCTTTCTTTCTCCCTCTCTTTCTTCTTCTCTCTCTCTCTCCCTCTCTTTCTTTCTCTCTCTTACTCTCTCTCTCTCTCCCTCTCTTTCTTTCTCTCTCTTACTCTCTCTCTCTCTCTCTTTCTCTCTCTGTCATACCCCCCTCTCCCTCTCTCTCACTCCCCCACCTTCCACCTTCTCTCGGTCTCTTATTCTCTCTCTCTCTCTTACTCTTTCTCTCTCTTCCAGCATAAAATCATTTACACGGTCCATGTTCACTACCCTATCCTTCAAACAAATTACTACACAGGGTAACCTTCTGCTTGAAATTAGCAGGACTACTTAGACAGGAGATCTTATATTGGGAGTATAACAAGAAACTCAGAAAGAAGCAAGAAAGAGTTCAAACTCCACTTGAGTCCACTTGGGGTTTGCCGCTATTTGGATAATGTAAGACTTGATTACTTTGCAGATGCAGTTGAGCATTGGTAAGCTGGAACACGTAGCGCTTTGCTGATTGGCTACTGTAAAGTGTTTTTTTTTTCTTCTCTTGCGAAATTTTCTGTAATATTTCATATTGTTAGGTATGTAAATCGTATGGAATATTGGCATGAGTAGAATCAGGATCATTGTGATTCTGGCCTATATGCAAGTACATTGTGTATGTATGTGTGAATGCATGCATGTACTGGATTTATTAATGTAAGCATGAATTTTTGTATGTATCTATCTATTTATCTATTCATTTATGTATTTGCATAACTATCGGTCTGTCAGTGTACACAACACAAGCACACACACAGACACACACACACGCACACACACACACACACACACACACACAGAC
>NW_028234430.1:8311349-8313849 GCF_977035675.1 Penaeus japonicus
CTCTCTCTCTCTCTTTCCTTCTCTCTCTCTATCTGTTTCTTTATTCTTAACCCCCTCTTCAGTTTCATCTTCTCTCTCTCTCTCTCTCTCTCTCTCTCTCTCTCTCTCTCTCTCTCTCTCTCTCTCTCTCTCTCTATCGCTCCCCCCCCTTTCTCTCTCTCTCTTTCTATCCTCCCCCCCTTCTCCTTCTACCTGCCTTTCCTTCCTTCCTTCCCTTCCTCTTTCTCTATCTACGTATTTTCTTTTCCTTACCTCTTCGAAAAAAAACAAAACACTTTTAACGGGCGGAAAGCGCACACATCTCGGCTAAATCTTGAGAGTAGAAATTCCCAAGTTGTTGGTTGAGCCTCGTGACGGGCAGTTGTTGTTTCCAGGTAGTTTAACAGGCCTCGTCATGGCTCCGGTGCCTCCAGAGCTGAAACTACAGCTAAGAATATTAAGGCTACGGTCGCAGTCTGCTCTAATTTCTGCTTGAGCTGCTTTGCGAGGCATCGCGTGGTGGTACCTGAAACTTTACTTGGTGTTTTTATTTTTTGATATTTATTCATTTTTATTTTTTTGTTTAATTTTATTTTGTTTTTATTTTATATATATTTTTTCATGTATCTATGGTTCGATTTCTTTATTGATATGTTTTATGTACTATTTAGTTATGTCCTTTTTCATTTTTTTCTATTTTGTTTTATCTATTTTAGTTTGCTTACCTATTTTATTCTATCTTTTATTTTTTCATCTTTTTATATTTCATATTTATACTACCGTTTTTTCTCTTTAATTCTGTGAAAATATTGATTTCACTTTCATAACTGTTAGCGAAACAGACACGCAAACAGACACACCTAGCCCTTCACACACTTACACACACACACACACACACACACACACACACACACACACACACACACACACACACACACATACACCAACACACACACACACATAAAAACATTATTCCTCCAAGTTTCTCTCTCCCTCCATCCTCCTTTCTAAACGCACACGATTACCTAAAGAAATGCTAACACAAAAGCCTTCAGCCCTCGTTCCCTATAAGCCCGCTTCTCTTACACGTACACACAAACAAACACAGACACACAATCATGAACCGTTGCCCTCTCACTAAACTACAATCATGCTCAAAGAGACACACACTGTCACCAATACATATACACTATCACCAACAATTACATACACACAAGCACAAACACAGTCATCCTCACACACACACACACACACACACACACAAACAAATACCCACATACCCACACCCACACACCCAAACACCCCCCCCCACACCCACACACACCCACACCCACCCCCCCCCCCACACCCACACACACACACACAACCCCCCCCCACACACACAACCCCCCCCCCCACACTTGCACACGCAAGAACCCTCACCCACGCCGCTGCGGATGAACATTAAAGACAATTTTAAGTTTATACAATTCACGTAACACCGACGAGGCCGTCAGATGCATGCACCGAACGGAAGACCTTAATCTGCCTTATGGGGGGTGAGTAAGCAAGGGAGAGAAGGGAAAAGGATATAGGGGGGGAGGGGTGAGGAGGAGAAGAAGGGGGGAAGAGGATATAGGGGAGGGAGAGTGAGGAGGAGAAGAAGGGGGAAGAGGATATGGGGGGGGGGGTGAGGAGGAGAAATAGGGGGGAAGAGGATATAGGGGGGGGGTGAGGGGGAGAAGAAGGGGGAAGAGGATATAGAGGGGGTGAGAAGGAGAAGAAGGGGGAAGAGGATATAGGGGGGATGAGGAGGAGAAGAAGGGGGAAGAGGATATAGGGGGGGTGAGGAGGAGAAGGAGGGGGGAAGAGGATATGGGGGAGGGTGAGAAGGAGAAGAAGGGAGGAAGAGAATATAGGGGAGGGGGGGGTGAGAAGGAGAAGAAGGGGAAAGAGGATATAGGGAAATAGGAGACAGAGAAAAAAAAAAAGAAAAGAAAAAGGGTGAGAGGATAAATGGGTGGGAGTAGGGAGTAAGTAGGAAGGAAAATGGTAAACGTAGAAGGAATAGAGTATTGTAAAATGACGAAGAGACAACAAAATGCATTAGAAATTGTGTACGAGAGGTAGGGATAGGGTGAAGGAGGGGGGTAAGTTCACCTGATTCAAGCGAAGATTAGAGAAAGAAGAATATAATTTAGTGAAGCAGAGGTTGTAAAGGTTAATTTTGTAAGAGGTGGGTAGGTAAGAACGATAAGTATAAGCTTTACGGAGAGGTATAAGAAAAATCAAAAACATGTAAAAAAAAAGAAAAAAGCTTTTTATCTATTAAAAAAAACATCAAGGAAGACAAAAGCATACATACAAAAAAACAAAATTTAACCAAACAACACACACATACATACATCCAAACATACACACACAAACAAAAACACAAGCACAAACACAGAAACACAGACACACACACACACAAAAAACAAACACACAAACACAAACAAAAACAAACACAAACACAAACACACACACAAAAACACCCAAACAC
>NW_028234430.1:8343849-8346349 GCF_977035675.1 Penaeus japonicus
CCCTCCCCCCACGCCTCTGTTCCCCTTCTCTCTCCATACCCTCCTAATTATCTCCTTCTCCTTCCTCTTCTGTCCCCTTCCATCTTTATACCTTCCTAATTATCCCCTTCTCCTTCCTCTCCTCCACCCCTCTCCCTACCCCTCTTCCCCCCTTCCATATCCATATTTTCCTAATTATCACTTTGTTCTTCCTTTCCCTCCTACTATGTCACCTTTCCATCTCCATACCCCCTTAATTATTCCCTTCTCCATCCTCTCCTTCCTTCTCTGCCCTCTTTTCATCTATATACCTTCCTAATTAACCCCTTCAACTTCCTCTCCTCCACCCGTCTTCCTCCTCCTCTACCCCCTTCCATCTCCATACCTTCCTTGTTATCATCTTCTCCTTCCTCTCCCATCCCTTCGGCCCCTCTTCTATCTCCATATCCTCCTAATTATCCCCTTCTCCTTCCTCTCTTCCACCCCTCTCCCTCCCCCTCTGGCCCCCTTCTATCTCCATCCCCCTCCCAAATGTCCCCTTCTCTACCTTCCCCTGATTCGAGCCCCCTTCCTCCACCTTCTTTACAAAGTTTCCCCCCCCCCCGTTCTCCCCATATCCCCTGGAGAACCTCTTGGTCCCTGGCTCACTCCCCTCCTCCGAAGACACCTGGAATGAGATCAAAAGCTGTGATGGACTTCCGGCATCTCTAATTGGCTCTTGGATATCTTCCGCAAGCTCTTAGGAGAAAGGAGGGGCGAAGAGGGGGAGGAGGAGGAGTGGGATTGGAAAGAGAAGGAGGAGGAGATGGATGGAAGAGAGGGGGGAGGAGGGGACGAATGGGAGAGAGGGGGAGGAGGGGAGGGATAAGAGAGAGGAGAATGAGGGGAGGGTGAGGTAAGATGGAGATGAGGGGAGGGATGGGAAAGAGGGGGATGAGGGGAGGGATAGGAGACAAGGGAAGGAGGGGTACGCACATACATAAACACACACATAGGCACACACACACACACATATATATATATATATACATATATATATATATAAATATATATATATATATGTATATATATGTCTATGTATATATATATATATATATATATATATATATATATATATATATATATATATATATATATATATATATATATATATATATATATATATATTGTCGGGTCGTGTAGCCGAGCGGTATCAACTCCGTACCTGTCGATCTTACGGCGCGGGTTCGAGTCCCGGTCAGGAAGGTAAAAATTTGTATTTATATATATATATATATATATATATATATATATATATATATATATATATATATATATATATATGCAATTAACCACGCCTTTTGAAAACACTAAAGTAAATAAATAAATAAGGAAACAAAAGGATTAGAGAGAGAAGAGTATGATACTACACTCTACGAATCCAAATCTTCGAATTCAAGAAACGGTGGACAAAATTCTCTTTGAATTCATTTATTCTGTATGTATATAGTAACGTTGACACTGCGACTAGGTTACTTTATGAATGTTCTTTCAATCAGTATCCATATTTGAATGAATGACACTCTTAACAAAGCTCGTATATGTTCTACCGAGAAGATAATCTGTCAAGGAAAGCATCAGAACTTATAGCATCCAGGTTAAAAAAAAAAAAAAAAAAAAAAAAAAAAAAAAAAAAAAAAAAAAAAAAAAAGGAACCATTGTTTCACAAGAGAAAAATGAACACTAAGTATCAAAGTTTAGGTTGATGACACAAACAGCCGTATTCTAGGACGTTTTCTGCGTGTCGTGGCCATGTCATGTTCATGTTGTGTCAATGTCGTGTTCATGTCAAGAAGGTGGTATTCTAGGACACAAAAGCGTGGGACGTCTGTGTCAGCTGCTTCAGGTTTCGGATGACTAGCACTGTCCAGACGACCAATTCACAAGAGAAACTACAATAATAGATAGCACTAACAAAAGATAGTTCAATTTTAGTATGAATCAGTTGTTGTGCTTGCTCTTTGTTAAAGAATTGACAACCATTTCACAAACGCGCGGTTGGCAATTCAGTCTACGCTCCATCAAAGGGATTGTGTGTTTATGGATAGATCTTCCTTATTTTGCTTGTGTATATACTGTGCACATATGTGTATCTCTAATAATATAATATACATATAGATTTAATGTATACATATTTCATATAATTATATACTCTAACCTTACGTTCTCCATTACTGTTACCATTCATTTAACTTCACTCCTTCGAAAAATCTGCCAAAAGGGAAACAAACTTAAAATTATCAGAGAATCTATGTTTTCCTAAAATAGTTTGTAATTCAAGTCTAGGACAATGGTGGCTAATATATCCAATATGGATATTACTTCCCAAACGTGGTATGCTTATATGAAATATTGGTAACAAGGATTACGATAAAAGTGTGCCCGTGTAACTATCATGATAAGCCCACTCCCATGTCACGGAGTTTCCACGATTATTCCAATAATTTCCACGATTTTGACACGAACACCCACTTCGAGAATA
>NW_028234430.1:8378849-8381349 GCF_977035675.1 Penaeus japonicus
TTCATGGGATCAAATACTACCATCGGGTGAAAACAATATTTTGCATATAATAAAACTTGTTTCTTCATCTTAAAAAATGCATTATAACGAATATGACAAGGACAGAGAAGCCGATAAAATAATCATAATGTTTGTAAAAACCTAGGTGCCTATACCAATTTCACGTGTTCATATGGGATTTAGGCTCCATGTATATATGGATTTACAAATGATCTTTGGTAAATATTGGTTTCAAACAAATAAATTTGACAAAGACAGGCACGTTAAGTTATCATTAAGAAGAAGAAGAAAAAGAGAGAAAAAAAGGAAATAGACCTCTTGTATATCAGTAAGAATGGCATACCATTATAAAAAGTGATCGTATTAATTATTTCACTTCCGAAAAAAGACGTACTGGGTCTCATGAAATTGAAATAGATACTTTTTTTTCTTTTTTTATAACTGGACAGTCTTTAAGCACTAACGACTTTTATAAACAAATGATGATGTAATACGTACATTCATCCATTTTTGTTTTTGTTTTTTGTAACATGGCATATTTAATTTTATGTGTGCTACATGCACCAAGGACTAGGTGTGTGCGTTTGTCCTTTTGTAATGGAGCGCATTTACAATTTTTTAAAGGTGATTATGATCAGGGAAAGAAAAAATATAAAGCAAAGAAAAATAACCTATTTACTAGTTATTTCTGGTTTCCAATTAAGCAAAATGATAAGCCAGATTTCTGGAGCAGATGTTTCGCCGGGCTCAAATGCACTGTAGTGAGCCCGCCAGGCGACAGTGGAAACTCACGAGCTTGGACGGGGCTCGATCTGCCGACATGGGGATGTGAGGCCGGCGCGCTAACCACTACATTACCAGACGGCTTGTTTCCAGTTAAAAACGACAAACAACTTAATAATGCGATGGTACTTTGATGCTCGCGAGGGAAGGTAGGCGCTTGTGCAACCAACTTCAGCCTTGAGGTAAAGCATCTCCAAATATTCCGAGGGAGACAAGGTTTCAGGAAATGATCAGTAAATAACAATGCTGAATATAAGCGCTCGCTTGTCCGTCTTAGCGAGAGCGATATCAACCCAATGCTAGAGAATTATGACAATATAATATCAATGAGAATATGAAAAAAACGCTCTTTTCCCGGAGGCAAGAAACATCTTTCCCCGAAAGAAAGTCACGACCGGAGATATCCTGGGAGGGGAGGGGGGGGGGTGTCTTACCGATGGTCTTTAGACTTGGACTAAAATTTCATCCAGTGAGGCCATTGGAATAGGCGGCCTCGACAGATAGCACTATAGAAAAGAAAGGCCTATGGACCCTTAGGCTTCAGAGGCCATTATTGAAAGGGTCAAGAGAAGATGGCCGTTGGGGGATATCATACTGGAATCAAAATGGACGAATTCGATCATAGGAGGTTATACAAATCAGGATTTAAGACTTATGTAGCTCAATCTGACACAAAGTGATATCTCCTGATCTTATTTCGAATTTCGTTGAAATTGATTTGTCTTTCATTCCTTCAAATTTTCGAATTTTACATCACGGGGGCAAAAGGGACGGCGGAGCAGTTGTTATGCTAATGTTTGTTATAGGTAGTATTTTCGGTTCATTGTTTAAGGCTGGGAGTTCCGATTTCTTCTTGATATTCTTCATGATGCATTGGCTATATACAAATGGAAACCGTATTTTTATCAAGCATATTTGCCGAATGGTATAAGAAGGCCATGTGTCCCGATTTATGAGGATATTCAACTCGTGTATAAAATAGTCTGGACAAGATTTTAGGAGGAACAATGCGTTCCGTTTAGGAAGCTATACTATGGGGTTCATAGCATTTAATTTAGTTATTAAGTCATGTTCAGAGAAGTGCAGATTAATTATTTATGTTTGAAGGATTTCATGAGATTTTCGAGACCATGAATCAGAGTTGTAACTTTATTAAATATGTTGCTTGTGTTATGAACCTTGCGTTAGATTCATGTTTATGGTCATTTGAAAGAATCATAGATTCAGTAATAAATTCTCATTGTTCTTTGGGTAAGTCATCCTGACATTACAGTTGTAACACCTGTGGATGACAATTGGCAAAGTTATTTGTTCAACTCCAACTTTGCATTATTTCTCTACGAGATTAAACAACACTAAATTCGCCAGTGACGTAAAAAAAAAAAAAAAATACATCAAGTTGTGGACACAATTACTTAAAGAATACAAGAGTAGTTTTGAAATCTGTCAGGATGTCCATTTAAGCAAATCACATAGGACCCGTATATCAAGTGCAGACCAGTTCTTAGCTGATGGACGTAACCATCAAAGTCTTGGGGAAAAATAAAAAATACAAATATACCTCTAAGTTCTTAGTGGAAACCTCTTGTCACACTCATGTACAGCATCTCAATCTATTATTAGGCTGCATATTGGGCATACAGTATGTTTTTTTTTTTTCTTAATCATACAGATCTCTCAATCAGAGGCACTGATTTTAGCAGAAATGCCCTTAGTG
>NW_028234430.1:8398849-8403849 GCF_977035675.1 Penaeus japonicus
ACGAGTAGGTGCGGGAGCAAGCTATTCTCACCGAGTATTTTTTTTTTTTTTTTTTTTTTTTTTTTACGAGTAGACTGAGTAAGCTTTTCCCTTTTAAAGTCTGTTGAATATCTTCACTGAGTAATTGCCTGAACCGCGAGACTCAGATGAGAAAAGTTAACTGTTAACTCCCGCCTCCAATTGTCTCGTACAGGGATTACAATGTTTTAAGACTACTCGTTTCAGCCCAAGCACGCCCATTCGCCGCGGGTGAGGAAGTGGCTGGAAGATTAGCATTATTCTAATTTAAGGTCATTGCCAATACGAGTGAATGTTTCTGCCTCTGGCTTTGTCTTTGTCTCTCTCTGTCTATGTCGCTGTCTTTCTTTCTCTGTCTCTATCTCTGTCTCTGTCTTTGTCTTTGTCTCTCTTTCTCTGTCTCTGTCCTTGTCTTGTTGTGTCTCTGTCTCTCTGTCTCTGTTTTTGTCTTTGTCTCTCTTTCTCTGTCTCTGTCTTTGTCTCGTTGTGTCTCTGCCTCTATCTCTGTCTCTGTCTTTGTCTCGTTGTGTCTCTGTCTCTCTGTCTCTATCTCTGTCTCTGTCTCTCTGTCTCTCTGTCTCTCTGTCTCTCTGTCTCTCTGTCTCTCTGTCTCTCTGTCTCTCTGTCTCTCTGTCTCTCTGTCTCTCTGTCTCTCTGTCTCTCTGTCTCTCTGTCTCTGTCTCTCTGTCTCTGTCTCTGTCTCTGTCTCTGTCTCTGTCTCTGTCTCTGTCTCTGTCTCTGTCTCTGTCTCTGTCTCTGTCTCTGTCTCTGTCTCTGTCTCTGTCTCTGTCTCTGTCTCTGTCTCTGTCTCTCTACCTCTGTCTCTGTCTCTGTCTCTGTCTCTGTCTCTGTCTCTGTCTCTGTCTCTGTCTCTGTCTCTGTCTCTGTCTCTGTCTCTGTCTCTGTCTCTGTCTCTTTGTCTCTCTGTCTCTGTCTTTGCTCTTTTTGTCGTGTATCGTTTTAGCGAAAAAAATATGTGTTTTTAATGCTGTGTTTTTTTATTTTAACATTCTTTGTGTTTTCACCCTAAAAAAAATATTGGATTGAAAAATCAGGTGACTATGTTTTGCTCTCGTCTCTCTGGATGTATTATTTGGTGTCCGATTTTCTCTTTAGCGTTACAATGGTGGAAGACATAAGAGTGAAAAGTCATGAGCATGTAGACTGTGTGTCTTTTTCATCTGTTTGTTTTTCCGAGGTTTATATAACAATATTGTGTTCCTTTTTAGTTTTCTTTCTTTTCTTTTCTTTCTTTGATTTGTGCATATGATGAAAAAAAAAAAAATCTGCATTTATTTGTTTTGACAATCATATTCATATTTTAGGACACCCCCCCCCCCCGCCCCCCGAAAGCATTACATGGAGAGAGGAGGGTGAGAGAGGAAAAGGAAGAGGGAGTGGGAGGAGAAGAAGAAGAAAAAGAAGAAGAGGAAGGAAAAGAGGAAGAAGAAGAAGACGAAGGAGATGAAGAAGAAGAAGAAGAAGAAGAAGACAAAGGAGAAGACGAAGAAGAAGAAAAATAATAATAAGAAGAAGAAGAAGAAAAAAAAAAGAAGAAGGAAAGAAGGAGGAGGAGGAGAAGGAGAGGGAGAGAGCGTTGATTTCATCCCTAGTCTGTATGTATGCTGAATAATATGACATGTTTTCACCATATAATGCGTCAGTAACGCCCATGTCCTTAGCATATACGGTAAAAATATCTCGCATATCGTTTTTTCTGAAAGTTTTTTTACCCTACTAACTAACGTCGAATTCGAACCTGAAACTTGAAAAAAACATATAATTAATATGAAATTATTATAAACTTAATACTGCACATACGTTACTTTCCTGATTTAACGAGACCGAATTAACGTATAAATTCCTCACAATCTTTTGCTCTCAAGACACTGGGCTTGATTGCATAATTAACCTGTAATTAACACCCGGCTGTCCGTTTCCCCCAAACAAGTCTGATTCTTTTGGGTTTCCTGATTGTAATCAACTTTATAAAAAAGACATGGCAGATAACGGATGCTTATCTTCTGATCTTGTTATCTTTATCGTTACCATTATTATCATTTTCATAATCATTATCATTATTGTTACTATTATGATAATGATGATGATGATCATTATTATTAGTAGGAGTAGTATGCTATTATTATTACTTTTATGACCATCTTCATTATGATGATCTTTCTATTTAATATTATCGTTATTATTATTATCATTATTATTATTAGTAGTAGTAATAATACCCTTATCATAATCATTATCATTATCATGATGATTTCCAAATGACAATCAAATCATGATGTCAGATCATATGGTGTCATGTTGTTGGGAAATTATTACATGATATTAATTTTCTATTGATGTAATATTAACCGACATAATGTAGAGTGAATAAAATAGGGGGAAAATAAGGAGATTATAAAGACTATTCTCGGGGGGGGGAGGGGTAATCTCCCCAAATACACGAGAGTAAATCTAGCTTAGATCTTTCACATTTTACGCCTATTTGTTAGAAGTAACTAATGTGGAAGAACCAATGCCGTAGGTCTTCTGCTGTATAACTAACATACTTTATTTAATTTGGTGTTCACGATCCATTTTCAAATGAAGCGAAACTATATATTTGTTAAGTCAATTTCATGGTTGCACATTTCCAATAAATTTCATAGCATGATTTTTTTTTTTCATATTAAACTGATAAGACATAATATCGATAATTGATAATATTAATGAAAATACATAAAACCATTACATAAGAACATCAATAATGATGCACATAACATCATGATAAAATGTACATAACAACCTATCAAAATCATATAAAACATAACATAACACTATATTTCAATAACAACAGTGACAAAAGTAACATTTCCCAGGACAAAGAGTCTTATTAAGTCCTTTAATCAACTTACTGCCAACACACTGCATCTTGCAACGATTTGTTTTGCATATACATTGCACGCCCTCGCCCTCACCACTGTTCTGCATTTAGGAAGTCTATGCGTTGGTCGGATACCTGCATCGCCTCCCTTTCTGAGGGTTTTCATTTCCTTTCATTTGTCTGATTCATTTCATACCCTCCCCCTTCGGTGTTTTTTGTTGTTGTTGTTGTTGTTGTTGTTATTGTTATGATTATTATTGTTATTACTATCATTATTAGGGTTATTGATATTATCATTATTATTGTCACTATTGTTATTGTTAGTATTATTATCATTATCATCATCGTAATCATTATCATCACCATTATTATCACCATCATCATCATCATCATCTTTATCATTTTCATTATCACAATCACCATCATTATCGTAATATTCATAATTACAGCAATCATAATTATCACTCTTATCATCATTATAAAAAATGCGATCCTTTTCAGTGTTCTAGACTGTTAATTAAAGGATTTGGTTCAGTCAGGCTTTCACTAATACACAAAATATTTTCACAAGTTATTTCTTTCAATGAGTCAGTAATTTTGTTTTGGCATTTTGTTTGCTTTTGTTGTTTTTATTTTTAATAGGAACTACGTAATAGTCAGGCAAATGGTTTTTCATCGTTTTATACACATAAGGGGATATATAGCCTAAGACTAAATGAAGTTAATATATATATAAACAGATAACTATAAAAACACACACGCACAAACACGTGCACATTTTCTTGCTTTTGCTATAACTTTTTTTTTTTTTTTTTTTTTTTTTTTGCCATTTCTCCTTTTCGTTATTTAATACCAAACACCTATAAAACTAAACTACATAATCATTATAAGTTTACAATTTCACTTCAAGTTAAACCATGAAAAAATAATAATAATAATTCATTGCTTGACGGAAACGTGGGAGTCAAGAACCTGTGTGTGTTTTTGTTCTTATGTACCTATGTGTGTGTGTGTGTATACCTGTGTGTGTGTACGCATATATATATATATATATATATATATATATATATATATATATTATATATATATATATATATATATATATATATACATATATAATATACATATATATTTATATGTATGTATATATGTATGTACACATATACATTATCGTATGTATATGTAAATATCTCGACAAATTTTGATAATCATATGTAACTAATATCGTTAGCTTATTAGCTTACCGATGCATTTCATCTGAACTTGCTAAGACTAATATAAACTATTTGCATATCAGTTTTTTCTTCATGATGCTTGCAAGCCGAGGAGTATCTTGGGAGAGGATGCAATTAATGTAATATATTCTCTTTCCTTATTTATGACAGTTATGTGTGTATGTGTACGTGTGTGTATTTACATACACACACACACACACACACACACACACACACACACACACACACACACACACACACACACACATATATATATATATATATATATATATAGAGAGAGAGAGAGAGAGAGAGAGAGAGAGAGGAGAGAGGAGAGGAGAGAGAGAGAGAGAGAGAGAGAGAGAGAGAGAGAGAGAGGAAGAAAGAAGAGAGAGAGAGAGAGAGAGAGAGAGAGAGAGAGAAAGAGAGATAGATAGATACATATATAGATACATATATGTATATACTTATATATATACTTATATGTATATATATTTATATATATATATATATATATATGTATATATATATATATATATATATGTATATATAGTATTATATATTTACATATATGTGTGTGTGTGTGTATGTGTGTGTGTGTGTGTGTGTGTGTGTGTGTGTGTGTGTGTGTGTGTGTGTGTGTATGTATGCATGTATGTATATCCTTACGAGTAAAAGGATGAATAGGAAAAGAACATACAAGATATAAAACATATAAGAAACACAAAATTTAAGCCCATGTTCCGGTCGTTTTTCCCGATGGAGATGGGCCTGTATCCGGGAACAACGCAGAAATTTTGTATCGATAACGACTCAGCATTAAAGTAGAAGAAAAAAAATCACTATTACTATTTTTTTCTGAATCATATGAAAACAGTCCCAGTATG
>NW_028234430.1:8476349-8478849 GCF_977035675.1 Penaeus japonicus
TTATACATAACACTGTGAGGTAGTAAATGCTTATGTAAACTATGGCTTCACTTTACAAAACATTATGTTAATTTTATTTACGATGAGCTTTCAAGTTTATGAACAAGCGGCTGGAAAACATCAGAGAGAGATATATCTAGGACTGAATTACATTACGAATACTTTTGACGGTTATGACAACATGTAAGGATGTAAAAAAAAAAAAAATGTATGCGTAACTAAACTCAAGATAACACTTTCAGAAATTCGGATATGTAGTAACTGAACTATGGCGCGTAGTTTCCGTAGACTAACGCGACGGAGGCTATTACTATGGTTATTGTTATTCCGTTTTTCATTGGATCTGAGGCGTGATGTTTTCTTCTAAGAGGCAAAGTTGGCCTCAAGGGAAAAACTTGTTTCTCAGAAAGTATCGAGAATCAGGAAAGTTTAATTCACTTCCATCTTTCATTCTAAGTGTTTTGTAAGAAACATAAAAAGAGAAATTCAACTTTCTGGTAATCTATTTTTGAAGATTGTAAAAGTCTTTTTTTCATGCAATTAGAACTCTCTTTTGGGAAGGATCGTATTTTTCCCCTCGTGGTTCAGTGTCTAGACAAATAAAAATCACTTCGCATTTATATAGCTCTGAAGTTCGAGAAGACTCTAAGATTTCCATTAACTATTGAGTCAGTCATATTCATCATCATTCGAGGACCTCTCCGTATCTTTTACTATGTATTCTCAAAGACAAACTGATTGATCACATGTCGTCATCTGAATTGAATGTCAATAGCGGAAGTAATAAACAAAAGAAAATGTTATATTAAGCACAGATGTACAAATTGTAATTATTTCTTATTTCACAAGAAACACAAAAAACAGATAGAAAGAGAGATATGGAGAAAGAGTGAAAGATAAAGAGAGAATTGAGAAACAGGGAGATAAATATATATATATATATATATATATATATATATATATATATATATATATATATATAATATATATATATATATACATCATAATGTATATAATATATATTTATATATTTATTATATAATCATATATATTATATATATCTACATGTTAAATATATATATATATATTATATATATATATACATATATATATATCTATTATATTATATATAAATATATATATTATATATATAATATATATATATTATATATAGATAGATAGATAGATAGATAGATAGATAGATAGATAGATAGATATACATACACACACACACACATACATACACACACACACACAGTTAAACAATGTTTATTGCGACAAATGCAGAAAAAAAGTTGTTAATGAGGATGAATATCTAAACGCAAGAGATGTCTTTGACGCGTTTCGACGGAAATATTCCTCGGAAATACATGTAATTACGATCAAGACCTACGTCGAAACGCGTCAAATATATATCTTGTTTTGTTTAGATATTTAGTTTTGTTCATACCTTTCTTCTATACATATAAGCTATTAATAGATAGAGAGAGAGAGAGATACATAGATAAATAGATAGACAAAGAAAAAAAGAAATAATTAAACAAATAGATAGACAAAGAAAAAAAAGATTAACAAACAAGTAAACAAATAGACAAAATAGAAAAGAAAAAGAAAGAGTAAAATATCTCACTAATATCAAATGAAGTTCCATTTTCCAAATATTTCCACAAAAAAAAACTTTTCACACACGAGTGTTTTTCCCTCCGACTAAAAATTGAAAATGAAGCACATACTTCCGTTTATTAGTAAGCCTGGCGCCCACGTATAATACCGAGCTGCAAACACTTGATATTCCATGCCAGCTTGCCAACCACCGTGGGTCCAGCGTTGTTATTGTACAAGTTCTTAATGTTCAGCAACCAGAAACGAAATGAAAAGCAGAGAGAAAGAGAGAGAGAGAGAGGGTAGGGAGAGAAAAAGAGTGAAGATAAGGAATAAATAAAAAGAGAGAAATAAAGTTTGTATGCTTGCAATAAACTATGTAATGCATGCTCGAGTTGAAGAGTGTATTCGAGAGAGAAAGTATATGTAAAAGGAAAAAAAAATCTTTAATTTTCTTCGTTTTGTTTTCTTTTTCGTTTTCTTTTTCTATTTTCTTGCCTTAAAGCAGCATTTAATCTCTGAATCTGTGACGACCGGAGAGTAGTATGGAAAATTTATTTTTAAGATGTCAATTTTTTTTTGTTTACACAAGAAATCATAACAATAGCGATCTACTTACAGTAGTCACGCAATAATGGAGAGAGAGAGAGAGAGAGAGAGAGAGAGAGAGAGAGAGAGAGAGAGAGAGAGAGAGAGAGAGAGAGAGAGAGAGAGAGAGAGAGAGAGAGAGAGAGAATGAGAGAGAGAAAATGAAAGAGAGAAAGAAAGAGAGAAGAAGAGAATGAGAGAGAATCAGCCTATAAAAAGAAAAACACTAATTTGACCAACCAGAAACAAGTCTAAGGTAACCGGCCATCATGCTGTTGGTTTTTAGGTCCATAAAACTCCAGAGTTACGA
>NW_028234430.1:8483849-8486349 GCF_977035675.1 Penaeus japonicus
CACAGTGTCTGGATTTCATTGAAAATATCCAATTACCAATGTATCTATTCATCTATCTGTATCAGTCGGTCTATGTATCTATATGTGTACGCACCTATCTATGTATCCGTACCAGCCTCACTCCAAGCACACACGGAGTGATACATATTCATCCATACATTTTTTTCGTTACAAACCCTCCGCGGTGCAGTAATAAAAATGTAAAAGAACATAGTTAACGCGTTCATTACACGCCGATAATATGAACAGGATCCCCACGTGTACGTATAGTTCATTTCCATAGCGGCATGCGTTATATCTACTAATTACTTGCATATTGAATTACAGACACAACTGCGCCCGAACGGGAATGCGCCATTTTGGAGCAATTCAGAAAGTTCGGATTAAAGCAATTTAGCATAATCATGATGATCCACATTCATATTTATCTGTGATCATGTATATGCCATGGAGCGGGGAAGCTTGTGTAAAAGTGCCTATCTGCAGCTGCGGCCATTTTTGACTTCTGGTTTGTATGTGAGTGTGATTAATGTGCTTGCGTGTTTGTTCATACTGGCGCACATACCGAAATTGAACAAACATGCAAGACCTGTTCTTTACAAGTGTATCAAAGAAGGTGCTTAACCTAGAAAGAAAAAATACAATAAGCGTAACAAATACAGTTTCTCTGGTTTATGCTGGTGGCTTCACAGATCTATCTAGATGGAGTGAGGTAAAGCTCTTCCATTCCATTCCTTTGTCGCTGTGAATACCTCTGGCTTAGAAGAGATAAGTGGTAACATCAAGGGAGGTGGGCCTTCGTCGTGATAATTTCCGCTGACGAAGAGCTGTAGTCGGAAAAGGAAATGATAATCTGTAAAGTAAAGGTGATCTAGCGTGTAAATCTACGGTGTGTCCCGCGACCTTTGACATTAAGCTTCACGGCAAATCCGTTCTGAGTGTCTCAATTCCTTTCTCTTTCTGTCTATATGTTGCCTCTTTTGTTTTTCATTTGTTTACCTGTTTGTCCCCTTGATTCTATATCTGAGTACCTTTTGATTTGTGAATTTTTAGTGTGTCTGTTTTGGTCTCTCTCTCTCTCTCTCTTTCTCTCTCTTTCTCTCATCGGCTCCTTTCTCTCTTGCTCTTTCTCTCTTTCTCATCCTCTCATTCTCTCTCTCTCTCTCTCTCTCTCTTTCTCTCTCTTTCTCTCATACACACTTTTATTGTTGACCATTGTAATGAAGAAATAAAGGTTGGATTTGGCCAATGAATATGCTCATTGGACTTCAGAGTATAGATATCTAACAAATCTTAAAATCAAAAAGCAAAATTACTAAATCATTTTAACAGGTGGTTTCAAACCGCAAGATCGCAATAATGAAGAATGTGTGAGTGTGTGTGTTTGTATGTGTGTTTGTGTGCGTCTATATGTGTGTATGTGTTTTCATGTGTGAGTGTGTATTTGTATATATGTTTGTATGTGTTTTTGTGTGTGTTTATGTGTGTGTGAGTGTATGTGAGTGTGAGTGTGCGTGTGTGTGTGTGTGTAAGTGTGTGTGTATGTGTATTTATGTGTACAAGTATGTCGCATGATTTAACGCTACCAGACGTGCATTTTTAAAGAAAGGGCTTAACAGGTACACCAGACTCAGAGCTGTATCTCAAGCAGCTCTGGCTCCAGTAAACAAGAAAAGCAGAATACTTGTCTGAGCAGTTCTCCAAAGCCTTCAAGAGGGATAAAAGCAGGGAAATTCAACCATTTCCTTCGTTGGAGAGTATTGACCCAACTGGCGGGCGAGAGAAGAGCTGTATAACATGAACTTAGCAAGATTGTTTGACGAACGGCATCCAGAAGTGTTATTTATTGTTGTTAGATAAAAGAATAAAGTTAAAAGAGACATGGAGAAATAATATTAAAAGTGACAATAGTATATGTTTACAATAATCTATGTATAAATCGATTTGTGTACACAATGAAATGTGTATGCGTGTGCATGTGTGTTTATGTATATACAGTGTATATATATATATATAATATATATATATATATATATATATATATATATTAGATATAGTATATATATATATATATATGTATATATATATAATAGATATATAGATATTAGATAGATATATATAGATAATATATATATATATATTATACATATATGATAGATAGATATATAGATAGATAGGTTGGTAGATAGATAGATAGATAGATAGATAGATAGATAGATAGATAGATAGATAGGTAGGTAGGTAGGTAGGTAGATAGATAAATAGATAAATAGATAGATAGACAGATAGATAGATAGACAGATAGATAGATAGATAGACAGATAGATAGATAGATAGACAGATAGATAGATAGATATGTATATATATATATATATATATATATATATATATATATATATATATATATATATATATATATATATATATATGTGTATATATGTATATATATATTTTTGTATATATATTTTAATGATATACTTATCATGAATTTTGTTAATAT
>NW_028234430.1:8493849-8496349 GCF_977035675.1 Penaeus japonicus
AATGATGATAGTGATAATGATAATGATAATAATGATGTCAAAATTAATGAACATTATGTTTATAGTAATAGCATTAGAATGTTGATACTACTGATAATGATACTAACGACTATAATGGTAATAATTATAATAATGAGGATAATTATAATGATAATGTTAATATCAATAATGATATTAATAATATTAATATTAACAATGATGATGATCAAAATGATAATAACGATGATAATAATAATCATATTATAAACAATGATAATGATAATAACGATAACAATAAAATGATTTTAATAATGATGATAGAGTAATGATAATAATGGTAATAATAATGATAAAAAATAATGATTATAGAAATAACAAGAATGAAAATGATAAGTATATGATAGTGATAAGAATGATTTTTAGATCAACAAAATTGTTTTTGATGATAAAACAATAAGATAATGATAATAATGTTAATGCTAATAATAACAATAATAGCAGTGGTAATAATGATTATAATAATGATACTGATAATAATGATGATAATGATAGTAATGATAGTGCTCATGATGACAATGCTATAAAAGGTAAAAGTATTAATCTTAAAACTAGTATTGATAATGATAATGATAAAGTAAATAACGATAATAATGGTGATAACAATGATCATGCTAATAGTAATGATAAGAATTATATTAATTATAATGATTAAGATAACGATTACATTATAATGATTAGTGTATTAATAATAATCAAAATAGTGATGATAAATGGAATAATGATAATAATAATGATAGGTATAAGGATTATAGTAGTATTGATAATAATCGTAAGGATAACGATGATAATAGTAACAATAATAATGATGATAATAATGATAGTAATAATAAAATTGATGATGATTATAATAATGGTGATGATGATAATAACAGTGATACAGGCAGTCATAAAGACATTAACAGTCACTTCAATAATAACAATAATAATTACAACAATAATAACAAAAAAGGTAATAAGAATGATGATAATGACTATAACGAACACAAAATCATCAACAACACTAACGATAATAATGAAAACTAAATCAGATAAGTGAGTCCGTAAAAAAAAAAAAAAAAAAAAAATCCAACAAAGAGCAACGAAAAACACAGTCTAATTCCCAGTCCGCAAATCCGTGCAAAACAAACATGCAAATCCATGTTGCTTAAGCTTGGATAGCGAGCCCTAAGCGCGACCTGAGAATACGATGTAAGAAATTGGTAGTATATATATTGAGTCTCGAAATATTTAAAATCTCCTTGTCGTAAATCGTTACAATTGACTCGTGCAATCTAACGGGAAAATTTACGATTTGTACAGAAAGAAGAAGATTTCGGTGGGGTTTTTCTTTCTCATGGGGGGGAGGGAGGTGGGATGGGGGAGGTTGGGGGAGGGGGGGAGGTTGGGAGGGTTGGAAAGGAGGGGGAGGGGGAGGGGGGAGGGGGAGGTAGGGAGGATTGGAAAGGAGGGGGAGGGGGAGGGGTTGGGAGGGTTGGGGGGGTGGAAAGGAGGGGGAGGGGAGGGGGGCAGGGGTGGGGAGGGAAAGGGGGGGATGAGTTGGGAGGGGTGCGAGGGAGGATTGGAAAGAAGGGTTAGGAAAGGAGGGGCATGGGGAGGGGGAGGTTGGAGGGTTGGAAAGGAGGGGGATGAGGAGGGAGGGGGAGGGGAGAGGAGGGTTCGAAAAAAAGGAGGAGAGGTTAGGAGGTTGGATGTGTTGAAAGGAGGAGGAGGGGGAGAGGGAGGTTGGAAGGGTTGGAAAGGAGGGGGAGGGGGGGAGGGGGTAGGATGGGAGGGTTGGAAAGGTGGGGGAGGGGGAGGGGGGGTTAGGAGGGTTGGAAAGGTGGGGGAGGGGGAGGGGGGGGTAGGGAGGGGTGGAAAGGAGGGGGAGGGGGAGGGGGAGGTTGGGAGGGTTGGAAAGGAGGGGGAGGGGGTGGTAGGGAGGATTGGAAAGGAGGGGGAGGGGGAGGTAGGGAGGGGGAGGGGGGAGGTTGGGAGGATAGGACAGGAGGGGGATGAGGAGAGGTTAGGAGGGTTAGAAAGGAGGAGGAGGGGAGGGGGAGGGGGAGGTTGGAAGGGTCGGAAAGGAGGTGGACGGGGAGGGGGGGGAGGTAGGGAGGGTTGTAAAGGTGGGGGAGGGGGGAGGTTAGGAGGGTTGGAAAGGAGGGGGAGGGGGATGGGGGGGGTAGGGAGGGTTGGAAAGGAGGGGGAGGGGGTGGGGGAGGTAGGGAGGGTTGGAAAGGAGGGGGAGGGGGAGGGGGAGGGGGAGATGATGGTGGGGAGGAAGGAGGGGGGGGTTGGATGGATGTAAAGTTTTTAAAAACATGGCTAAAGTATTCGGTAAATGAATCGGTCTTAATGTAAGGTGTGCATAGGAGAAGCAAAAGAAATATATATATATATAAAAAGTGAGAAACAGAATGTAAAAAAAAAACAATTAATCAGACAAAGAATAAAAAAAGAACGGAGAAGAAAAAAAGGATAA
>NW_028234430.1:8501349-8511349 GCF_977035675.1 Penaeus japonicus
GAGTGTGAGTGTGAGTGTGTGAGTGTGGTGTGTGTGTGTGTGGTTGTTAGTGCGTGAGCGTTTGTTGTTGACTTTGTGTGTGTGAGTGTGTGTGGAGTGTGATGTGTGTGTGTGAGTGTGTGATGATTGTGAGAGTGTGAGTTTGTGGAGAGTGTGTGTTGGGTGAGAGAAGACGCGATAGAGAGCGCAGGACGCACGCGCCGCGAGCGAGAGCGACGAGAGAGGAGGTGAGATAGCAGTTAGTATGTGTGTATTAGTGACCGTTTTAGTAGTGTTTCGAGTCTATCGTTGACGCAGTGTTTAGGAGTGTATTACTGAGTCCGTGTACCTTTTCCCTGAGGGCATACCTCTCGCCAGTAGAGAGGCAGTCTCGAAGTCGTAGCGCGGCGCACGCGCGAGCTCGCTCGCGCGCTATCCCTGCGTCTCTCTCTCTACCCTATATATACATATGAGACACCCCATGTCACCCTATATACACCTCACCGATAGTGTCGCCTCGCCACTCTACATATATTATATTCATAGATATACGATAAGCATTTCCCCCCCCCCCTCTCTCCCTATACTTACCCCCCTCACCCAAGATGTATACTCATCCCCCCGCTGGCTATGTACACTCCCCATCTTGTCTCTCCCCCGCATTTGTCTCTCCATCTCATACGATGCACTCCACCCCTCTCAGTCCTCCTCTCTCTCCACTCTCTCTCACCTCCCCACTCCCCCCCTTCTCCTCCGCCCCCGTCTTCTCCCTAGACACACCTCTTCTCCCTTCCCACCTATACCCCTCCCCCCCCCCTACCATCCCCTCCGCCTCCCCCTCTATATATATTTTATATATATATATATAGATATATATATATATTATATATGTGTGTGTTGGGTGTGTGGGTGTGTGTGTGTGTGTGTTTATATATATATATATATATATATATATATATATATATATATATATATATATATATCAGAAATACGTAATCCATTATTAGTATTATTGTTATAAGAAGGAAACAATAATGGTCATAATCTAAAACTAATAATCAATATTGCTACTGCTACAAGAAACCTTCCTTATGATTCCGCAGGTATGCGATTTGTTTGTTGAGTTGGAATGGACTTAAAAAAAATTTTTGTGTAAAGTGGTTTGTGGACTAGTTAATATTAGTAGTTAGCTGTAGCAGTGATGGATGAATAGGGTTGATGAGGGGGTGTCTGATTTTATGTTCTTGTTTGTATCTAGGTTGATCTCTTCAGACGTAATCTGTGCATTAGCAGCAAACGGCTTGAGGAAAATTTTAAATTTGCAAATGTCTGCATTGTAGTCATCTTAGGCGCTCCAGTCTACGGATGTATATAATGGCAGTAGCATTTAGATGTCTTCTTCATGCTAAATGCTGCTCGTCATAATCACACCATCATCATAATTCAAAATCTGCAGTCAGGAACCAGCATGATAATCAAAATCATCAGAATCTTCATTAGCACCTTCATCTCAGTTTCATTATCATTATCACCATCATCATAATCAAAATCATCATTATAATCATCATAACCATCATCATCATTATCTTCATCATCACCATCATCATTATCATCCTCAAAAATAAAATCATGATTATCATAATCATCAAAATCATCATCACACCATCATCATCATCACACCATCATCATCATCAAAATCAGCATCATCATCACACCATCATCATCATCACACCATCATCATCATCAAAATCAGCATCATCATCACACCATCATCATAATCAAAATCAGCATCATCACCATCATTATAATCAAAATCATCATCATCATCATTATCACCATCATCCTCATTATCATTATCATTATCACCATCATCATAATCAAAATCATCATTATAATCATCATAACCATCATCATCATTATCTTCATCATCACCATCATCATTATCATCCTCAAAAATAAAATCATGATTATCATAATCATCAAAATCATCAAAATCATAATTTACTGTTGTGCTTGTCATCATCACAATTACTTTATATCATTGTTAGTATTGCTTTCATACTCAGAATTTTGATATATGTCGAGAGGGAAAATATACATCCGCTCATGATTATTGCATGAAGTGAGTTCCTGGGGGGGGAGTGTTGGGGTTGTTTTGGGGGGATTGTTTGGTTGTTGTTTTTTTTTTTGTTTTTGTTTTTTTTTTGATAAAAATTTAAAACCCAATACCCTCCACCCCAATCTCAACACTCCACTCCCCCCATTATCATTTTTAGCTATGACCCCTCTTAATGCATTTTTATAAGCTCAAATCCACACTAGGGACCCACCCGCGTCACCCCGAGGTTGCTGTTCAGTATGTGCATACACACTACTCGTGTATCGCCCTGATTGGACTTCACATAACACTTGCACACATAGGTTGATCATAGAACACTCAAACCATTACGGAGAGGATTCTATTAGTGTTAATGATGCAATGATATAATTGCAGAGCAGATATGGATAAATATGAATTCCACAATGCTAGATACGATGCAATGCATATAATTGCAGAAAAAAAATATGAATAAATATGAATTCCACGATGCTATATATGTAGCTCGTTCTTCGATTTCACATCAATATGTGATTTATCATCACGATCACTAATTAATTCATGGCAATTGTTATGAGTATTGTGATTAATGTCTTCGAGTTCTCTCTATTTTTCCATCGTAGTCATCACATTTAAAATAAAATTATATTATTCAGTGACAGATATCATCAGTGATTTCATAACAGAAATAATGTTTTCTCTTTAGTTGTTGCTCCATGCATAAAACCGGCATCCCTGAATCATAGAAAATACATTTACCAGAAGCATAGAATCGATATAAAATTTAATTTAGCTTTTTTTTTCCTCACTAATTTTTTTTTTTTTTTAAATAAGATAAACAAAACATCAGCTTTTGATACATAGTATTGAACCTATCTAATCGTAACACTTCTGTAAAATGAGATAAATGGCATTATTTTCTTCCCATACTTCTCATTTATTGTTTTAAAATAGATGACGAGGATTGAGTCGACGTCTACGTCTACGAAATGAAGAACATTAAACGTTCAGTTTGAGACCAAAATCCTGTTCCAATCTTCTTGACGCCCCTTCCGCGCGTTAGGGGGGGGGGGGCTAGAGGGATAGGAGGGGGGGGAGAAGGAAGGGGAAAAAAATAGGGGGGAAAATTGGGAGGGCCGCTAGGGGGGGGAAAGGGGGGTCGCAGCCTAGGAGGAATGGGAGCTTTTGCCCGAGGAGAATGGGGTTGGACTGAAAGACAGGGTCCTTTTAAAGTGTAATGCCATTAGACAGGGGCAGTCGAGTACCCATTCAGTAATTTGCCCACTTACAAACTTTGACACAACACACCCCAAAGAACACAAAAAAATATCTCTCTTTCATCAATACACTTCCTTCTCCATACATCACCTACTCCTTTCTTCCTCCCCCTTTTTAATCCTCTCCTCTCCTCTTTCTATCTACTCCCTTAAATCTGTCTGGCTAACTAGTACAAATCATCTCGGGAAATTTGGGTTTTAGTTACATTTGATTCAGGCCCCTTTTGGTCTTTTTGTTCCCCTCTCCCCCTTCCACTCCTGCACCGTGTCCCCCTCTCCTTCCCTCCTTTGCACGTGTCCCACCCCCCCCCCCCCCCCCTCCCCCTACCCCCCCCCCCCCCCCAACCCCCCCCCCCCCCCCTCAAACTACCCCCCCCCCTAACCCAACTTTTCCCCCTCCCCCCCCTTAAAACCTACTTCCCCCCCTCCCCCCCCCCTCCCCCCCCTACACCGTGTCCCTCTCTCCCCCTTCTTTCTCCTACACCGTGTCCCCCTCTCCCCCTCCCACTCCTAACTTCCCTTCAAGAATTTTTTCCCCCTTTCCCCCCCCCCCGAAAACCCTGTCCCTCCCCCCCCCCCCCCCCCCCCCCCCCCCCCCCCCCCCCCCTTTCCCCCTTCCTCCCTTTCCCCCTCCCTTTTTCAACGCCCCTCTACCATGGGTCTTCCCTCCCCCCTCCACCCCCACACCGTTTTCCCCCCCCCTCCACCCCCCTTTTTTTTTTTTCTTTTTCCTTTTCCCCTTTTACCTTTCCTCCCCCTTCCCCCTTCCCCCTCCCCCCCCCCCTCCCCTCCTACACCGTGTCTCCCTCTCCCCCTTCCACTCCTACACCGTGTCCCCCTCTCCCCCTTCCACTCCTACACCATGTCTCCCTCTCCCCCTCCCACTCCTACACCGTGTCACCCTCTCCCCCTTCCACTCCTGCACCGTGTCTCCCTCTCCCCCTCCCACTCCTACACCGTGTCCCCCTCTCCCCCTCCCCCTCCTACACCGTGTCCCCCTCTCCCCCTTCCACTCCTGCACCGTGTCCCCCTCTCCCCCTCCCACTCCTACACCGTGTCCCCCTCTCCCCCTTCCACTCCTACACCGTGTCCCCCTCTCCCCCTTCCACTCCTGCACCGTGTCCCCCTCTCCCCCTCCTACACCGTGTCTCCCTCTCACTACTCGCCTTCCACTCTCCTACAGACCTTACCCCTCCCCCTCCCACTCCTACTACGGGCCACGTCTCCCCTCCCACTCCTGCACCGTGTCCCCCTCTCCCCCTCCTACACCGTGTCCCCCTCTCCCCCTCCTGCACCGTGTCCCCCTCTCCCCCTCCTGCACCGTGTCTCCCTCTCCCCCTCCTACTCCTGCTCCGTGTCCCCCTCTCCCCCTCCTACACCGTGTCCCCCTCTCCCCCTCCTACTCCTGCACCGTGTCTCCCTCTCTCCCTCTTACACCGTGTCCCCCTCTCCCCTCCCACTCCTCCAGCTCCCGTGTCTCCTCCTCTTTTATTTCTTCCCACCATACACTCGATCTCCCTCTCTCTCCCCCTCCCACTCCTGCACCGTGTCCCCCTCTCTCGCCCTTCTTACACTCGTTGTCCCCCTCTCCCACTCCCTGCATCAACCGTAGACCCCCCGCTCTCCCCTTCCTGCACCGTGTCCCCCTCTCCCCCTCCTGCACCGTGTCTCCCTCTCCCCCTCCTGCACCGTGTCTCCCTCTCTCCCTCCTACACCGTGTCTCCCTCTCCCCCTCCTACTCCTGCACCATGTCCCCCTCTCTTCCTTCTGCACCGTGTCTCCCACTCCCTCTCCTACTCCTGCCCGTGTCTCCCTCTCCCCCTCCTACTCCTGCTCCGTGTCTCCCTCTCCCCCTCCTACTCCTGCACCGTGTCTCCCGCATCCCCCCCTACCTCCTCCCGTGTCTCCCTCCTCTCCCTCCTTACACCGATGTCCTCCCCTCTCCACCCGCCCCAACTCCTGCTCCGTGTCGTCCCTCCTCCCCCCTACCTAACTCCTGCACCGTGTCCCCCTCCGATTCGCCCCTCCTACAACCGTGTCCCCCTCATCTCCCCATTCTCCCCCTCTTAACATACTCCGCGTCTTCACCATCTACCCCTAGACCCACTCCTACAAACACGTTCTCCCTCTCCCCTCCCACTCCTACACCGTGTCTCCCTCTCCCTCTCTCCCTCTCCCCCTTCCTTCCTACTTCATGTGATCTGTCGTGCGGAAATGGTCACCCGGGACAGACGCTATGCGGACGAAGGTAGAATATGATTTACGTCCCCAATTGTGCAAATAACAAAACTACAAGAAAACGTGAAATAAACGACCTTTACTGAACTTCAGCTGTGGAATCACAAGGGGTGACGCATTTCATTGGCTGATTCCCTTGCTAATCATGCTTAAAGGCTCCGGGTTTCAATAAACAAGAATTTACATTGGCCATTATCTTGAGCTATATTTGGATAGTCAAACACCTGCATATGCATATTCACAACAGAGTCTGGATGCTGCTGTTGGAGGGATGGTGATGCATATGGTGATACGGATAAGAAAACTAACTCATCTAAGAGAAATGAGGTTAGGTGGTGATTGGTAATGATGCTGAAGTGGTATCATATAGTGCAGTAATGAAGGTTATCTTTGGTGGCATGTTTAGCCCCTGAAGCCCAGAATGTGTTATTTTGAATTCGGTATAAAAAAGTATATATATATTTATGTATGTATGTTTGTGTTTATTGATATGCATATACGTATATGCATAGATACACACACACACACACACACACACACACACACACACACACACACACATATATATATATATATATATATATATATATATATATATATATATATACATATCTATATCTATCTATCTATCTATCTATCTATCTATCTATTTATCTATCTATCTATCTGTCTGTCTGTCTATCTATATCTATCTATCAATCTATCTATCTATCTATCTATCTATCTATCTATCAATCTATCTATCTATCAATATCTATCTATATCTATATCTATATGTATATATATGTATATATATATATATATATATGTGTGTGTGTGTGTGTGTGTGTGTGTGTGTGTGTGTGTGTGTGTGTGTGTGTGTGTGGTGGTGTGTGGTAATGTGTGTGTGTGTATATATATATATATATATATATATATATATATATATATCTAATATATATATATATATATATATATAACTATAATATACATATACATACATACATATATATATATATATATATAGGGGGTATGATATATATATATATATATATAAATATATATATATATGTATATGTATGTATATGATTATATATATATATATATATATTATAGAAACATATATATATATATATATATATTAAAGATTATATATATGTAGTATATATGTTATTGATGTGCATAGATATATATAAAAATGTATATATATATATATATATATATATATATATATAAAAAAAATATAATTAATATAATATATATATATATAAGATATACACATATATACATACATATATATATTTATAAGAATATATATATTTTTAATTATATATATATATATATAATATATATATATATATGTATATTAATATTATATATATATATATTTATATAGATATATAATACATAGATAAATAACTATATATATAACTATAAAACTATATAGAATTATATATATGTATATATATATATATATATATATATATATATATATATATATATATATATATATATATACACATATATGCGTGTGTGTGTGTGTGTATGTGTGTGTGTATGTTTGTGTGTTTGACTTCAGTTTGAGACACCTAAATACACAATCACACACGCACCGTGGAAATAAATTTAACAAAAAAAATGGCACGCATATATTTTTAAAACCTGTTTTACAAGTTCTATTACATAAAGTACAGCTTGTATCTGTGTCGCATTCGGAGTGGAGGGAATTATCATATCATCACCGATGTCCAAAATAATTTTACTCGCTTACCTTTAGAATTAGAAATAAAGTATGAGCAATAAAAAACTAAATTGTCGTTGCTCATCCGTAGATTTTCAGCGGTGAAATACTTTTCAGTCTCTACTACGTAGGTTCAGAAATTTTACATTCGTTTCAACTGGATATGTCCATAGCATTATGCATAAGGTAAGTAGTATCTATTTCTTGTGTATGTACTCTCTCTTTTTATAAATAATTAACAGCATATGCCGTATGGATATATAATCAACAGAGAATTAATGTAAGTAGATGTGAATTTAGTAATGAGTACACATATGAGCTTATATTCCGTACAGTCACTCTAGGTCCCAAATTATTGAACTCGGAATCCTCTAAGGTAAACTTCTAGCTAGTAGTCTAGATCAAACAGATAGCTTAATGATTTCCAGCTAGAGTATAAACAGCTTCCATGAAACTATTACAATGAAGCAATTGTTGCGTTGCAATTCCTCTGATTTTATCCGGATTTCGTTGCTCTTTCATTGCACGGGATAGCCATTATCTCAAGCCGACTATCAATTTCGAAGAACTTAATCCGTAATTCCTGCAATCAAAAGAGAACGTTAAAGCTTTCCCTCACGTAAGCACAGTCTTTGACCTCTGTGTTGACCAGCATTGCACTAGCCGCAGGTGTCTCTACAAGAAGTGCATGGATTAATATTTTTATATAACGACATAACAAGTCATTAGGATGATGAATAACAAGCAAAAGACATAGAAAGGATGAATAGTGTGACAATAAAAGGAGTATATAGGAAATCAGATAAATGAATGAGTGCCCCTCATTTTTTTTTTTTTTTTTTTTCTTATAAATATTTTAGGAAAGTACTTAGTAGGAGCCACAAACCTTATATTTTGTACGCAAACCTGGAGCAATTATATAAAAAAAGGTACATATAGGTGTTACTTTTATGATGTTCTTCTAAATGTTTGAATCTTAATATAAAAAGTCGATCCTGTTCACCTCTGTATTTCCCTTCGAAAGGATTGTATCTGACGCTTTTCTTTCCAAATAATATTCCTTTTATTCAGTTCTTATGTAAAAACTGAAGTTGAAAGAATGTTACGATACAACATGTCTTCAGTATCGCGTCTTAAAATACCCTTTCATTCACTTTTTTTTTTTTTCTGAATAACTGTGATTCTATTGTAATATTTCACCATTTGTTTGTAGATGGAATACCATACTTATAAAAAGAGGGGGAAATGTGATATTGTTTATTAACACTCGGCGTTCGTTTATTTAACAAATTATCCACATACTATTTAGAATAAATTCCCTTATTCAACGATATAATAATTAATCATTTTGCGAGAGAGAGAGAGAGGGGGGGGGGAGGAGAGAAGAGTGAGGGAAGGAGTGAGTGAGGAAGTAAGTATGGGGGCAGATATATATATGGATATATATATATAAAATGATATATATATAATATATAGATATAGAGCATTTAAATATATAATATATAATATAATTATATGATATATATTTATATATATATATATATACATATATCTATATTATATGTATATATATATATATGGTATATGTATATTATATATATATATATATATATATATATATATATATATCTATATATATATATATATATTTATATTTATATTTATATAAATTATATATATATATATATATAAATATAAAGAGAGAGAGAGAGAGAGAGAGACAGGGAGAGAGAGAGAGAGAGAGAGAGAGAGAGAGAGAGCGAGAGAGAGAGAGAGAGAGGGAGAGAGAGAGAGAGAGAAAAGAGAGGGTGTAGAAAAAAAAAGAGAGAGAGAGAGAGGGAGAGAGAGAGAGAGAGAGAAAGAGAGAGAAAAAGAGAGAGAGGGAGAGAGAAAGAGAAAGAGAGAGAGAGAGAGAGAGAGAGAGAGAGAGAGAGAGAGAGAGAGAGAGAGAGAGAGAGAGAGAGAGAGAGAGAGAGAGAGAGAGAGAGAGAGAGAGAGAGAGAGAGATAGAGAGAGAGAGAGCGAGCGAGAGAGAGCGAGAAAGAGAGAGAGAGCAAGAGAGAGAGAGCGAGAGCGAGAGAAAGAGAGAGAAAGAGAGAGAGAGAGAGAGAGAGAAGTACAACCGTTTAAACTAACCCAGGCATTTTATCAGCCTTATCACCAACGCCATTGCTGTGATTTCCGGCGGCCTCCCCATGGACAAAAGGCAGAAGCAAGTGTAAACGAGCCAAGTGGAAAGCGAGCCAAGTGGTAGTGAAATGTCCCCCTCCCTCGCCCCCCTTTCTTGCTACCAAACCCCTTCCCTTTGCTAAACCTAAACCCTTGCCCCCCTTTTCCCTTTGCTTCGTTCTTGCTTCCACTTTACCCAATGGTCTTCCTTCCCTCCTTCCTTGTTCTCCATGGCATCACATTGCATTCTCGTTCTCCCTTGCCTCCTTTCTTACTTCTCCTTGTGCTTCCAACCCTCTAGCGTTATCCCTTGCTATCCATTTCTATCCATTTCTACCTTTTAGTTTCCTCGTACCCCCTTGCCCTTTGTTATTCTCTTTTCTACCCCAATCTCCCTTCGCTCTCTCTCTCTTGGCCTCTTCTACCCCCTAGCTTTCTGCCCTGCCCTCTCCCTCTCTTTCTCTCTCTCTCTCTCTCTCTCTCTCTCTCTCTCTCCTATCTCTCTTCTCTCTTCCTCAT
>NW_028234430.1:8531349-8541349 GCF_977035675.1 Penaeus japonicus
ATAATAATAATAACAATAATAATGATGATGATAATAATAATAATAATGATAATAATAATAATAATGATAATGATAATGATAATAATAGTAATAATAATAATAATAATAACAATAATAGTGATGATGATGATAATAATAATAATGATAATGATAATAATAAAACAATAATTATAATAATGATAATAACAATAACAATAAGAATGATAGTGAGGATGATGATGATATTGATAGTAAGTTTGATAATGATGAGGATATAATGAAAATTGTAATAATGATAATGAAAATGATGATAATGATGATGATGATGATAATACTAATACTAATAATGATAATAATAATAAGGATAGTAATAATAATGATGATAATGATAACAATGCAATAATAATAATAACAGTAGTAATAGTAATGATAATAATAATAATAATAATATTAACAATAATAAACATAATAATCAAAATAATGATAATAAGAATAATGATAAAAAAGATAACAATAATTATAATAACAATAATAATAATGATGATGAAAATAGTAACACTAACAATAATAATGATAATGATAATAGTACTAATGATAATCATTATCATGATGATAATAAAGACAATGCCAACAACACTAATAATCATAACGAATACATCAAAAGTATTAAAAGTAATAAAATCAGTAGCAACAAACATAAGAATGATAATAATGCTACGCCATCATCTACTGCTACTATAAATAACATTGATAGTACCATAAATAAGTGTTATGAACATAATCATATCAATAATAATGATACAAATGATGATGATGAAGATAATGATAGTAATAATGATAAAAATAATAATGATTATGATGATGATGATGATGATGATGATGATGATAAAATAATAATAATAATAATAAAAATAACAATAATAATAATAATAATAATAATAATAATAATAATAATAATAATAATAATAATAATAATAATAATAATAGTAATAATAATAATAATAATAATAATAATGATAATAATAATAATAATGATAATAATAATAATGACAATAAGAAGAAGAAGAAAAAGAAAAAGAACAATAAAAATAATAGTAATAGTGAGGATGATAATACCAACAATTATCATGATAACGAGAATAATCATGACAATAAAAAATCAAAATAATCAAATAAATAACTACTACAAATATCCACATTCAACATCACTCCAAAACAAAACCCAAAAAACAACAACAACCACACCAACCAGCCTCCCCAAAGTCAATACACAAGCCAGCCAGTTTCAGCACGACCGGCCCTGCAGGTCTCTCCTCCGCACAAATGATCCCATTCACCTACAGCTTCACGTGCCACCAAATATGTATGCATAAAATCCTCTCTCTGATGGTGCCATAAATCTTGGACACGTCTGGCTGGAGTCCTGCACAAAGCTTGCCTTCGCTAAGCTGATTATTTGCGAAGTAAGATAAAAGAAAAGAAGATTTGGAATTATAAGATGGATTTGAAATAGGGATGTTTTTTTTTTTTTTTTTTTTTTGGGGGGGAGGGGTGATGTTTGTGAAGACGAGGTGATAATTATTATTATTTTTTATTTTTATTTTATTTATTTTTTTTTTTTGGTAGTATTGTTAACGTAAATTTAGATAAATAAACGGTGAATATAAGTTGCGAAAGGAGGATATGAAACTTAGAAGAGAAAAGATTGGTAAACTGAGCTCTCGACTGTCGTAGAAACATGTGGAGGGAACTGCTAATCTTATCTGCTGTTAAAAGATTTTATATCATTATATTCCCCAAGAGGAGATGGGGCGTTGTAACCTACAGAAATGCCTACCCATGTTTCATTCCTCTTACTCGTGTAAATACACTGCACGGTTCAGATTGAGTCAGCTCAACAACTGGCTACAAGAGGAGAAAAAATAGAATAAAATATCATTATAACTCCCCTTTTTTTTTTTTTTTTTTTTTTTTTGTTACTGATAAAACAACAAAACCTCATATACTCATAGAGCTAATTATGGTGAATTGATTAAAAATCTGGTTTCAAGTACCATGCCCAGTGAGTTTGCAGCTGTTAAGCATTCAAGAGGCTTACGTGTATTGGGTGGACGTAGGAAAGGTGGAGTGGGGACCAAACAAGATGCCATCAGAATTGACAACTTGTCCACGGGTAGGATGTAAAGAATGAAGTGGCTGATTAAAAAAAAAGAATTATTATTTAATGCATTAGCAGCCGAGAAAAAAGACAGAGAGAGAGACAGATAGATGGATAGGCAGACAGACAGACAGAAAGCAGATAGAGAGGGAGAGAAAGAGAGAAAAATCGTCTGAAAATATTAACTTTGTATTGATTACGAAGAAAAAAGTATTTAAAAGAGAGTCAGAACCGTAACCCAGTAATAAACACACCAGTTAACAAGAATGATAAACACGTTACGAAACAATAACCGTAAACGAAAAAGAAAGAAAGAAAGAAAAAAAAATGCGGATATAAATTCGCTCAAATACTGCGCAAGATAAGTATTTCGCTCTGGAACAAATGCCACGTGTCTCATGTTGAATTTATTAAGGCCTTCCATCGCATAATCTATATACACTGTACGATTTGGAATACATAAATCTAGCATTATAATCGTAAATTCCTTTTCAGAGGCATTTCCGTTAATCATATTCCAAATGTATAATGGCATTTGTAGCAAAAATTAATCAAACTAGAAGTCCTTTTGATAGGACGTAATTCAATTCAACTCTCGCTTTTATTAAAAGACTGGCTTGTACCCCTGCTTTGACGGGAAACAAGTAAATCCATTGAAGAGGAAGATGAAAATTTCGATTCGTTAAATCAGTATGTGATGTGCATTAGTGAGTCTTCTGTATGTGAATTTGTTCGTAGTGTGTGTGTGTCTGTGTGTGTCTGTGTGTGTCTGTGTGCTGGGTTGTGTAGGTACGTGGCTTGTGTGTTTGAATGTGTGCTCCTGAGTGGAATTGTAACTGAGTACCTGAAAACTACTTAAGTAACTAGTTAAAACCACAAGATTGCATTTCAGATAGTAATTGCTTCCGGGAAATTAATAGAACTTTTCACCTTCTTCCTCTTCTCTCTTTCGTCGTGCAGTCTCTTAAGTTTGACTCTTAGTCCGTCTCTTTCTTTGGCTCTTGTTTCTTTTCCTTTGCCTCTTTTTCTCGTGATTTTAATACTTTGCATCTTCTTATCCATTATTGTTTTTATTTTTTTTTTCTATTCTTAATGATATTCACGTCCCTTCCTAAGAAAAAGAAGTCTAACGGGCCGTCCTATCACGACTCGCTTTTACATAATAAATTGATATTGCAGTGATGAGTCTTGTGGCTTAACCTCAAATTAGCCTCTGTCATATGCAAAATAAGTCTTACGGAATTGGTTGCATTGCAAGGAAAAGGATATACCTTATGCAAATGCAACGATTGATTGTGGAAGACGGGAGAGGATTAAATACAGGTCAGATTAAATACGCCCATGTGGTTTTGGACAAAGTAAAGCAATTCGATTTGGATTTACACGCACATTGATTATGAACTAGACCCGATACCCTAATCTCGTGAATATCTCTCTCTCTCCCTCCCTTTCCCTCGCCACACACACACACACACACACACACACACACACACACACACACACACACACACACACACACACACACACACACACACACACACACACACACACACACACGTACGAATACAAATAAGAAAAAGAAAGAAAGAAAAAATAAGCTTCCTGAAGGTAAATCGAAGGATCTATACCCGTCTACAGCCTTTATGAGATCTGTTATCCCTTCTATAATCTCCAGATTCTCCCGAATTATTTCCCTGTAACGGAATTTATTGCAGGGAACCACCGACGCTTTTTAATTAAGTATTACGGGAATAAGGGGAAGTTGAATCATGAGAGACGAGGACTGGATAATAACGCAGAACCACATTTTAGGTTAGTGTGTGTGTGTGTGTGAAGAGGATGGAGAGAGAGAGCTAAATCTGGTTATCATTATCTACTGCGGGCTGGGCGAGATAAAGCGAAGGGATAACTGAGAAGAGGAGATAAGGAGAGAGACGTGGGGAAGGAATGAAAATGTAGAGGCGATGAGTTTGAGGACACTTTATAGAATGAGAGAGAAAGAGATAAAGATAGAGAGAATGGGCGAGGGAGCGAGAGAGAGAGAGAGAGTGAGAGAGAGAGAGAGAAAGAGAGAAAGAGAGAGAGAGAGAGAGAGTGTGTGTGTGAGTGAGAGAGAAAGAGAGAGAGAGAGAGAGAACCGTCGCAATGAAGATAAAGAAGAAAAAAACCGAATATCATAAGAATCTTGAGACACAGTAAGAGAAATCAGGGGAAAGTAGGATCAGCAAGAGGAGGAAGAGGAACAAAGATCAGAACATTGGAATAAGAAAAAAAAAAGGAAGAGACACAAAGACTGAGACAATGAAGAGATAGAAAGAAATGGTAATCGGAGATAGAAAGACAGTTTAAGGGGGAAATCAAAGTAACTGAAAAACAAATGTAAATGGAGATACAAAGACCGAATCGGAAAGCAAGGAAAACACAAAGTGAATGTAAACGAAAAGACAAAAGCAGAAATCTTTTTTTCAGTGCGATGTAATTTTCAGTGTTTCATTGTTCTAACGCAAGTAGAGTGTAGTTGAAGCTGAATTACCGTCAGTAGGGACAAAATTATACTAAGGTACAGTGTCACTGACTTCTTTTTATTATAAGCTGATATGATATTGGAGAGAAGCTGCATGTAGAGATGTCCAGTTGTTTATTATTAACCTTTTATAAATAGAATTGTTTTTCAATCTCAAGCTTTGAATATTCTACGATTTTTTAATCTATCGAAACAAAGAGAGTCAACCAGAAAGAAAGTAATACGTAACCCGAAACAAATTGTGCGGTAGTAATACAGTAACGTTACACCACTGTAGGTAATGCCTTTGTCAATGAATAGGACATTTGTTTTACAGTTGGCCGATACAGGAAAACACTTGAGAGAACAATACGTTTGGCGTCACTACTGGATACGATAACAACAGATCCAATTTCATTGCAGAAAGAAAGTATATTAGTACACTACATGCTACGCCAATTCAATCAACTCCCATACAAAAAAAACAAAAAACAAAACAAGAATGCTACTACCGAAAACACTAACATTAGACAAGTGCAACGCCAGCAAAGTATTATACTGGGGGACGCAGTGCTCGCAGATGGTGCACCGGATAGAGAGGAGTCAGCTGGTTTGGTCGTTTAGCATCCGGGTAATCAATAAGAGAACAGACAAGTCCGCGAACACGAGAGAGCGAGTGAGTGAGTGAGTGAGTGAGTGAATGAATGATTGAAAGGATGGGTGATTGAGTGAGTGGGTGAGTGAGTGAAATAATGAATGGATGGGTGAGTGAGTAAGGCAATGAGTCAGTCAGTCAGTCAGTCCGTGAATAAGTGAGTGAGAGAGTGGATGAATGAGTATGTGTGTGTGTGTGTGTGTGTGTGTGTGTGTGTGTGTGTGTGTGTGTGTGTGTGTGTGTGTGTGTGTGTGTGTGTGTGTGTGTGTGTGTGTGCGTGAGTGAGTGAGTGAATTAGTGAGTGAGTGAGTGAGAGAGTGAGTGAGAGTGAGGGACCGAGATAAAGACAAATAGGAACAATGAATAACGGAAAAGAGACAGACAAACCAGACAGATGAGAAAGAAGAATGAAAGAAGAAAAGGGAAAGGAGAGATTAATTAAGAGAGAAATAGAAAGAGTGAGTGAGAGATAACTGTCAAGAGTGAGTATGATGTAGCTGTTAATAGTGAACGAGAAATCCGTCGAGAGTGAGCGAGAGAGATCTGTCGAGAGAAAATGGGACAGTCCTACCGAGGGACTATATCTGAAACATTATTCAATACCTTTTGAATGTTTGTTGCAGCATTTGTTCTATCTATTATGAAATATTTACTATACTTTATTAGGCAAAATATTTGTATAAAACTCGAATGTTCAAAGTTAGGTACTTCATTCGATTGTGTGTGCGTGTGTGTGTGTGTGTGTGTGTGTGTGTGTGTGTGTGTGTGTGTGTGTGTGTGTGTGTGTGTGTGAATGGATAAATAAATAAATAAATATATATATATATATATATATATATATATATATATATATATATATATATATATATATACATATATATGCATTTACACACACACACACACACACATGTATATAAATATATATATATATATATATATATATATATATATATATATATATATATAAGAATTATCTAACGAGACGCCTTACAACCGTCATGGAAATTACTTATTTGCTAATAGCAGAGCAGTGATAGCGAGACAATTCCCGTGGGCACTCGGCAGCAATGAATATAGATATTGTTGAGGTGGTGGAAGATGTCATCTTCTATGCGTGAATTAAGGAAGTTTAGCTTGTCAATGTACAGATAATTGATGTGGGGATCAGAGAAACACAGCTACTGCGTAAAAGCGTGTATTCCGGGAGAAGTCCGTGGAGAGATGAGGGTTGTTTACATTACACTTAGTAAATATTACCGTAAGATGGTGCATATAAAAGAAAACGTTCATTTTGCGGGGTAACTAAATTAAAAATGAGATATTCTTATGAGGTATACACAGGAGATATAAAATTATAAGCATCCTTTTTCTGTCGTAATCTTTAATTATTCCAATACCCCCTCTTGATTAAAGATTGGTTATGATGTACGAGAGAATCTATCCCCTGATAAACTTAAAATCTTTCAACTTCTTCTGAGATACAGGTTTGGTAAATATATCAGCTGGATTCTCTCTGGTAGGTACAAAGAATAAGATCACATTACCCATCTTCACTTCATCTCTAATGAAATAGTAACGATGTCCATATGTTTTGACGTTTGGTAATTTATGGGGTTTATGGCTAGATTAATAGCACCTTGGTTGTCAACTCCTAAATCTACTAACTTAACCTTAAATCCAAATAGATCTGACATTATTTGTTTTAAGAACTTTGCCTCCTGAATGGCAGAAGTAAGAGCTATATACTCAGCTTCACATGATGAAAGTGCAACTGTCTGGTGCATTTTGCTCTTCCATGGTATTAATGATCCAAATTTATGTAGGTGAAAACAATATCCTGTTATACTTTTCCAATCTTTAGATGATCCCCAGTCTGAATCACAAAATCCCATTTGTTTAATTTGTTCATCTGACTTATCAAACCTTAGACCATAATCTAAAATGCCCTTTAAGTACTAAAGAACATGTTTAGCTGCGTTCAAATTGGCTTTTATTGGTTTTGACATATATTGTGAAAGCTTGGTAACTACATAGCATATGTCTGGTCTGGTACCCATCATAATATATATAACTATCTCTGTAAAGAGTTACATTAACCAATACATCTGATTCTACAGTAGAAGTGTTAACAATACTTGGCATGACAATCTGACATTCTAAATCTGTCCAAAATCTTTTCCAAATATTTAGTTTCATTCACTTCAATGTAATCTTTGCTTTGCCGTTAGGTCCTGGTTTCACTTGATAAACCCATCTTCCACCCACTGCTGTGCGATTCTTGGGTAGTGAAGTGAGTTCATAGGTGTTGTTGTCCTGTAGTGAAGCAATCTCCTCATCCCTGGCTTTCTTCCATTGATGTCCCTTTGGAGATGCTATAGCTTCTTGGTAGGTGACTGGTATTGGGTCATGTGACATTCGATAGTAGTGATGTATAAAGTTAGTATGTGTGACACTGGAGATACTGTCGTCCAGATCATCTGTAACATAGTCATCTAACCTCTGGATGGATATCTTCTTTCTATATCTTCATCCACTGGTATCTCTTCTCAGTCTTTTGCTGGACACTTCCTGTCTCCATCAGCATCTTGGGCCGCTTGAAGTGGTTTTTGCTGGAGCCTCGTCTCCACCAAAATATAGTTGTCACTCAAAATTTGCTTGGCACTTGGGGATTCTGTCTTACAAGATGAGTTATCCACAAATTTGACTATTCTTACCTTTCTTATAGTCTGAGTATCTGGAAAGTATATCAAGTAGGCTGGATTTTGATTATCATAGCCCACTAATACTCCTTCCTTACTCCTTGGTTCTAATTTTTTACTCTTGTTCATATGCAAAAATCTTGTTCCAAAGACATTCATTATGCTTAGGTTTGGCCGTCTTCCAGTAAGCATTTCTACTGGGGTCTTTTGAGTCCTGGGGTTATAGCACCTATTCCTGATGTAACAGGCAATCTACACAGCATAACTCTACATATCCTTAGGTAATTTTGATTCAATCAGCAAACAGCGAGCCATGGCAAATATTGACCTGTGTGATCTTTCAACTGTGCCATTCTGATGTGGTGAATAATGTGCAAAGAACTCTTGTTTAATCTTGTTCTCTGTTAAGAGTATTCTGAACTCATTGTTCGTAAATTCTGTTCCATGGTCACATCTTAAGCGTTTGATATTCCCATATGGTGCTGTTTCTGCAAGATATCTTTTCATAGCTGTCACTGTATAAATAATAAAGGAGATGCTGTACCTGTAACCTCCTCATACTGGTGGGTTTACAGGACCAACTACATCACAGTGGACTAAATCTAATGGCTGTTGGGCCTTTTTGTCAGGCTCTCTACTCCTATACTGTGTCATCTTACGAAGTGTACATCTGGTGCATTCCATCAATAGTTGCTTCAAATTTTTGCACATCAACCACATTGTAATGCCCTAGGATTTTATGCCACTCCTCTAGGGTGTGCTTGGCTTCCCCTACATGGACTTTGTTAAACTTATCCATCTGAGAACCAGTGTGTGGCTTACCTCTATGTAGGTAGAACAACTTGTTTTTCTGCATAATGTCGAATATCCTGCCATCCTTGGTAGTTCGAGTACTGCCTTCGGATTAGAAAGTAACAGTATGTCCACTCTTGATAGCCTTCCAAACTGACATGATATCTTGTCAAGGCAACCTGTTAAGTGGGCATAGATTGTTTCCTTGGCCTCTTCCAAATCATAATCATTTGGGCATTTGCAAGCATACTTATCAAAAGCAAGATGAAGTTTCAGAACTCGGAGAGCACCAGTGAAGTTTTCTTCCCACAAATCATAATTATCTGCATTACCATCAAATTCCTTAAATCTGGGCCCATAACATGTTGAGGTGGTGGAAGATGTCATCTTCTATGCATGAATTAAGGAAGTTTGGCTTGTCAATGTACAGATAATTGATGTGAGGATCAAAGAAACAAAGTGTGTATTCCAGGAGAAGTCCATGGAGAGAAGAGGGTTGTTTACGTTACACTCTGTAGATATTGCCGTAAAATGGTGCATATTAAAGAAAACGTATATTTTGTGGCATAGCTAAATTAAACATGAGATATTCTTATGAGGTATACACAGTAGATATAAAATTATAAGCATCCTTATTCTATCATAATCTTTAATTATTCCAACAGATATAACCACGGCAACCTGATTTGGGACTTGATTTTCTGATTTCATTGCTGCTGAGTGCCAACGGGAATTGTCTGTAAAACCTCGCTATCACTGCTCTGCTATGAGCAAATAGGTAATTTCCATGACGGTTGTAAGGCGTCTGTTAGACAATGCTTTTAGTGGGTTGTGTGGTCTATTGGATTCAGGATTGGGTCTGTTAATCTGACGGCTTGGATTTGAGTCCCGGTCAGGGAAGTAAAATTTGTATTTCTATATTAAAATGCGTTACTGCATTCTACCATCTTTCTGACATAGATATAACCTCGGTAACCTGATTTGGGACTTGAATTTCTGATTTCATTGCTGCTGAGTGCCAACGGGAATTGTCTGTAAAACCTCGCTATCACTGCTCTGCTATGAGCAAATAGGTAATTTCCATGACGGTTGTAAGGCGTCTGTTAGACAATGCATGTAGTGGGTTGTGTGGTCTATTGGATTCAGGATTGGGTCTGTTAATCTGACACCTCGGATTTGAGTCCCGGTCAGGGAAGTAAAATTTGTATTTCTAT
>NW_028234430.1:8556349-8566349 GCF_977035675.1 Penaeus japonicus
GAAAAAGAAAGAGAAAGAGAAATAGAAAGAGAGAGAACTAGATAGAGAGAGAGAGAGAGAGAAATAGAGAGAAAGAGAAAGAGAGAGAGAAATAGAGAGAAAGAGAGATTCGAAGAGAGAGAAACACAGAGAGCGAGAGAGAGAGAGAGAGAGAGAGCGAGACAGAGAGAGAGGAGAGAAGAGAGATAGATAAGAGAGAGAGAGAGAGAGAAATTGATAGAAAGAGAAAGAGAGAGAGAAATAGAGAGAAAGAGAGATTCGAAGAGAGAGAAACAAAGAGAGCGAGAGAGAAATAGATAGAAAGAGCGTGGGCGAGAGAGGGAGAGAGACAGAGAAAGAGAGAGGGAAAAGAGAAAGAGAGGGGGGAGAGGACAATGCATAAAGGCAGACAGACAGACAGAGAGAAAGATGAATGACTTGAAGATATCAAATAAGTGGTCGTTCACATGTCGTATTCAAAATTCTCCTCTTTATATGAACAGTATACGGATGATATATAACGTTTGCTCATTGTTAATAAGGACGTTCCATACATACTGTTTACCTCCCCCCTTCCCTTCCCATCCCTTCCCTTCCCCCTTAAGTTATATGGAAGGTTTATTTGTCTAGTGGACGCTTCACGAGCACTTGTCGGCGTCAAGTGTGTGCTTCAAGTGACATGTATACGTAATGTGCTTTTGATTAGATTAATTGAATAAACTTGATTGGAGGCGGAAAGAGTCCGTGGATTTTTTTCCGACTGTGCGCAAACTTCATGAATTTATGAGTGGATTCATGGGGAGAACACGAGCCCGCCATGAGGACCTCATAGATGAAGACGCTGAGTTAAAGGAGAACAGCGGAGAGAGAAAGGGAGCGAAAAGGAGGAAAGAGAGACCGAAGGGAAGAATGGAATAGAGAGTGAGAAAAAGAGAGAGAAGAGAGGGAAGGAAGGCAGTTAGAGAGAGGAAAAGAGAGAAAGAGAGATGGAGTAGAAGGGGAGAAAGTGATGGAGGGAGAGAGGGAGAGAGGGAGAAATAGAAAGAAAGAGAGAGGAGGGAGGAGGGAGAGGAGGAAAAAAAGAAGTGAAAGAAAAAAGGGAGAAACATAAAGGGAGAGAAAGAGAGATGGAGGAAGAAGAGAGAATTGATGGAGGGAGAGAGGGAGAAAAAAAAGAGAGAGAGAGGAAGAAGGAGGGGGAGGAGGGGAAGAAGAAATGAAAGGAAGGGGGTGGGGAATAAAGGTAGAGAAAGAAAGATGGAGGAGGAAGAGAGAATGTGATAGAGGAAGGGAGGGAGAAATAGAAAGAGAGAGAACTAGAGAGAGAGAGAGAGAAGGAGGAGGTGGAAATTGAAAGATGGAGGAAGGCAGGGAGAAATATAAAGGGAGAGACAAAGAGAAGGAAAGAGAGAGAAAGAGCTGGAGGAAGAGAGGGGGAAACAAAAGATGTATAGAGAGAGACTGTACATATGGAAATTGTTATTTGATCTTCTAACGTAAATACACTCGCCCATTAATTACCACAAAGAGGGAGTGAAGAAACAGTTACAAGAAGGAAAGAAGGGATAAAATGAATGTCGAGAATATGATAAAATATGTGATACACAAACAGTGGAAGAAAACGGAGAGGGATGGTAGAAACACACTAACACATAATCAGACACATATAACATAAACAAACCACATACCACACAAACTCACACACACACACACACACACCACACACACACACACACACATACACACACACACACACACATCATATATAATTTAAATATAAATATATATTATATAAATAAATATAAATATATATCAATACATATATATATTTATATAATGTATGTATGTATTTATGCTATTATATACATTATATATATATATATGATATAGATATCTATATAATATATATATATATAAATATATAATATAAATATAGATTTATATACATATATATATATATAAAAATATATATATATATATATAATATATATATATATCGAATATATAAATATATATACATATTATATATATATATAAATATATATATATATACATATTATATATATATCAATATAAAATGTCTGTATATATATATTATCTATAATATATATATATATATATATAATATATAATATAATATATAGATCTATATATATAAATATAATATACATATATAATAAATAAGACAATATATAGTTATTTATATATAAGAAAAATATATATAGTAAAATAAATATTACATATATAAATATATATATATAAATAAATAAATACACACACACACACACACACAAACAAACATTATATATATATAAATATATATATATTTATATATAAATAATATATACTATATATATAATAAATATATATATATATATAAATATATATAAATATTTTGGTGTGTGAGTTTATATTATATATATATATATATATAAATATATAATATAAATATATATATACAAATATATTACATGAATATACATATACATATATATGTATATATAATATATATCTATATATATATATATATATAAAATATAAATAAATTATAAATATATAAATCAGATATATATATATATATATATGCTAACTTACTCACACACAATTGTGTAATTGTACGTATATAAATATATTATATAAATATATATATATATATACTATAATATATATTATATATATATAGTATCATAAGTTATATATTAAATATATATAAATATATATATAATAATATTATATAATTATATATATGAATATATATATATATATAAACTATAGTATATCATATATAAATATATTATATATTTGTGTGTGTGTGTGTGTGTGTGTGTGTGTATATATATATTCATTCATATCATATATGAATGAATGAGAGTTGTTGAGTCGCCGCTCTCTTCATTCTCTTTGCTCCCAGTGAATATAACATAGTCAAACAGACGAGTCACAAGAACACTGTAAGCTTTGTACAAACAAATAAATGAATTAAGAACACAGGCGGGGCCACTCGAGGCGAAGAAAAACGAGACATATACAAAGGGATAGACAATATTGCCGCGTCGACAAAATGAGTTTTCGTGGCGAAGGTTCTGGAGAAAAACGAAATTGACTTCCAAGTGATGATGGTGGCGGACTTTGATTGGCTTAGAGCGAGAATTGACTGACCAATCACGATGCCCCTCGAAGGGATCCTGGCTTTAAATTCCAGAAGGTCTTTATTTTCTGGAACTTTATATTCAGTCCTGGTCAATATGAATGAGCAGAGACAACGGCTTGACACTTCGAAGGAAAAAAGTGGGCGAAAAGTTTTGCATCGTAAATTCTTTCGGGTTAAACCAAAGTCATAGAGCACTTGAGAACCGTTCTCCGTGTAACTTCGGATAGAATATCAATGGAAAGACTTTTTTCTCTTGATAAATAATGGGGAGTACATGTACATGCAGTTCATTCCATTTTACCATCCCGATTTTGGTTAAAATATTGAAGTGTCTGCGATCATATTACACACACACTTACACGCTAACACACACACTCATAATATAAAAATTAGATGTATACCATATGTATGTAAATAAATTATATATAAACATAAATAAATATATATATATATATATATATACATAAAATAGATAAATATATATATAATATATATATTATAAATAAAAACAAATCTACATGATATAAAAACACATATATGTGTGTGTGAGCTGAGTGTGAGTGAAGTTTATATATATATATATATATATATATATTTAATATATATATAATATATATATATATAATATCATACATAATCAACATACATATATATATATAAATATATAAATTATAATATAATATATATCTATATATATAAAAATATATACAGCACACACATATAATAACATGTGTTTGTGTGTGTGTTAGTGAGTGTGTGTGTGATTCATATAATATATATAATATATATATATTGAAAATATATATAATATATATAAACTCTATATAAATAATATATATACTTATAAATATATATAAATAAATATATATATATATATATATATATAAATTTTATATACCATACTTTTATAATACAAATATATATATATATATAAATATAGTATATATATATATATATATAGTAATATATATAGTATAAATATGTATATATATAAGCAAATAATAAACTTTAATCAAAGTATGAAAAAGTACCATATCCTTCCCCATATTATCACGGACATATCTAGAAGTCCAACTACTTTGTTATTGGAAATTGGAAACTTTTGCTTCACCGGAACTTGTATAACAAAGGGTACATGTTTTTCCTTTCAACGACAAAAAAGGGGGAGAAGACGGCAGAGGAGATATATGAGAGAAAAAGAGAGCGACGAAGAGAAAAAGAAAGAGAGAGAGAGAGATGTGTGTGTTGTATAGTATATATATATATATATATATATATATATATATAGATAAACTAGTATATATATATATTCTATATATATATACTATATGTATATATAAAATATCAATTAATTAATTAATTTTATTTATACATATTAACAATATAGTATATATATATATATATATATATAAAATATATATAAATATATATATATATATATATATGAATATATATATATATATAAATATAAAAAAAAAATAGTATATATATAATATATATATATATATTATAATATAGTTAAGTATATATATATATATAATTAATAATAATATATATATTATTAAAAAAAATATATATATAATTATAAATATATAAATATTTACTATAAAAAATATATTATATATATACTATAATAATATATATATATATATAGTATATATATATACATATATATCCATATATATGTATATATATATTATATTTATATATAATATATATAAATATAATGTTTATTATATTAGTTGTATATCATATATATATATATATATATATATATATATATATCATATGTAATGTATGTATCTATACCCACACACACACACCCACACACACACACATCACACACACTCACACATCTATAATATATACAATATATATAGAAGATATATATATATATAGATATATAGATATATATATCTATATATACATTATATATATATATATATGTATATATAATATATATATATATATATATATATATATATTATATATATAATAAAAAAAAAAAAAATATTTAAATTAAAATAAATAACACACACCACTGTCAAACCACACACACACACACACACACACATATATATAGACATATATATATCACTTTATGATTCATTCCATGCAGACTTATCTATCCCCTATCACTGTTTCCTCTCCCCAACCTTGCCTGACTTTGCAATGTCATAATGGATTCAGATCTGCAATGCATATAACTGTTTTATCAATCTGATTATGAACATCAGACATCAATTATCACTGATGTCCTCCGGTTCAGAATATATATGTATGATATATATATATATATATATATATATATATATATATATATATAGATATATATATATATATATACATTATATATGTATATATGTATATATATATATATATAGTATATATATATATATATAATAATATATATATGTATATATATAGATTATAATATATATATATATATATATATATATATATATATATATATATATATATATATATATATATATCATTTCAGTATATTTATTATTATCTACCAAAACTGATTCTCTAAAACATTTGTAGAAAATACAACCATTAACCTTAGAAATGTATTTCATTCATAACAATTATTATTGGTGTCACTGACAATTAATTTCCATCAACTAATCTCAAACAAAATGAAAGTTCCCTTGCCACAAGAGGCAGTCTAACTCTCCCTGGTAAAAAAGAAGCATAAAGAATCAGTACCATGATGCTTCAATCTAACCAATATGCTGAGAGAAGCAACAGAAGAGGCCTCCCCCTCTACGTTAGTCTAACCTTCCTGCTAGAAAGAAGACTAGAAAAGTTACCCCTCTTCTCGGTCAGTCTAACACTCCCTGCTGAAAGGTGGAGTAGAGGAGCTATACCCTGCTACGTTGCTTCACCTGTCCTCTGAATGCTCCTGCTTTTTCCTTCCTGCTTGCCTCGTGTATTGATGTATTAGGTTGGCTAGAATATCCTTTGATCACGGAGGAATACTCGTCTGCAGTACGTAGTGCAAAATGGAAGATGATTATGTATGTGTGTGTGTGTTTGAGGTTATGTTTATTTGCAGTTTGTGTATGTGTGTGGGTACGTGTTTGTGTGTGTGTGTGTTTTAGTTTATGTTTACTTACATGTGTTTGTGAGTGTGTGTATGAGTGCATGCTTGTGTGTGTGTGTGGGGGGGGGGTCGTGTGTTTTGTGTGTGTGTATGTGAGTGTGAGTTTCTACCATTGTTTTGTATGTACATCCAGTGTTTATGTTTGCGTGTGTATGTTTGTGGATAGTTTTTTTTTCAAAACTATGGTTAGCACAAAATATACCGAAATAATTATATCAAAAAACAAAATAAAAAATAAATAAATAAAGATCACTATTAAGAAATAAAGTCTTTCGAGAATACAGACATTGAAATCTATATTTAGAGATACCATTACCAGTGACACGACACATTCCTCACTCAACCGCCGCAGCTCGCAACCGCTTTTGTTGCAGTGTCCGAAATTTCGAGATGAATTCAAACTTTATACCTCGCTAAAATATGGCACTGACGGATCTGTCTGTCAAAGTGACGAACCCGACACTTTCCCTCTCCACGCCGGTTATTTCTCTGTCGCATTGTCTGTCTTCTGTCTTTCTCTCTTTCTCTCTCTTTATGTATCATCTATCTACCTCTCTTCAACTCTCCCCCTCTCTCTCTCTGTTTCTCACTCACGCTCTCTCTCTCTCTCACTATCTATCTATCTATCTATCTATCTTTCTTTCTCTTTCCCTCTATCTATCTATCTCTATCTACCTATCTCTCTTCTTTTTCTCTCTATCTTTCTATCCATCTATCAATCCATTTATCTATCTATCTTTTTTTTTCACTCATCTTTTCTCCTCTCTAACATTCAAGAATACTGCTAATTGTTATACTGCTAATTAATTTAAGCCTTCGATAGCAGTTCCTATACCGTTTGAAATGCTATATTGCTCGTTATAGTATTTACTTCTAAGTCTCAAGTACATACAAGTTTCTCGTATTTTTATCACTTCTAGAACAATGATTGTTGTCTAATTCCCATTCACTTTTGATAGTTGCTTATTAATATACAGATGGAAAAAACTCGGTGGTATTATTTTCTCTTGATTAATTAACTTATTATGGTTATATTGGTGTTTTTTCTCTATCACCAGATTTCCAATCACTTGCTAGGGATCTTCAGAGTTTATCCATTTTGTTAAAGAGAAATATATAAACAGACAGGAAATGAAAACGAGTTATGTAATGCTTTATCTTGTCATAAAGGCTTAGTTCTCAGATTTCATTTGAGATGAAATATGATAAAACTGTAATGTTCATTTTCTTGTATGGCTCTATATTTTATACGGCTACATTTGCTATTATTGGATAATAATTTTGTCAGGCAGCAATTCCTTATAAATGGCTATGACATTTATGGAACATCTCTGTCAGTGCTTGCTTATATTCAATATTTCACTTACGCAATAGATGTATAAAGTAACGAACTGCTTTGTCGTTTTCTGAAAGTAACCTTGTTTGTCTGCTGGATGAGCGAAAGCATTTTCATATAAATTTGATTTTATAATCGGCTTTAGGTAATTTCCAAAGATTCAAACACACCTTTCAAATGTTACCACAATCATTGTATTTATATTCCCTAAGAATAACTATGAAAATGAAGACAACACCCTGAACAATATCAATGTTAAAGCTTTAGAAATACTTCTCAAAACATTCACAGCATTTTATGGCTGTTGCCTCTTTTTCTAATCCTCTTCCTAATTATTTTCTGCGAAGGCTATTGATATTTTGGGATGGCTTATTTGAAACAGAGCGATGCTGCCTTATCTACTTGTTGTTATTAGTTTGGTTCTTCTTCCAGAGTCACGGTCGCTTTTTTTTTCTTTTTTTTCTTTGCTATTGTATCCAACTTTCTATCGAACATATATATATATATATAAATATATATATATATATATATATATATATATATATATATATATATGTATATATATATATATCACACACACACATACACACACACCACACACACACACACACACACACTCAACACACACACACACATATATATAAATATATATAGTGACAAATATATATATATATATATATATATACTATATATATATATATAATGAATATATATATATATATATATATATATATAAATTATATATATATATATATAATATATATATATTTTTATTATATATATATATATATATATAAATATATATCAATATATATATATATTATATATAAATGTTTAATGTAATATATGTATATTATATATATTATTTCTATAATATATATATAAAATTATAATATATATATATTTGTTTAAATATAATTTATATATATATATATATAATTAATATATATATATATATATATATATAAATAAATATATATATTATAGATATATATATATAAATATATTATATAATATATATGTGTGTGTGTGTGTGTGTGTGTGTGTGTGTGTGTGTGTGTGTGTGTGTGTGTGTTGATTTAATATATATCATTCATACATAAACAAGACATATGCATTGAAGGTCAAAGTTTGTGTTGCTGAATGAATTCTTCGTGTTTACTCTTCTGTCTTCTCGTTGAATAACACAATAGCGCAACAATCGTTTTTTATTTCTCTAGTACGTTGTTTTGTTTAAAATATTCGTAAAAAAAAAAGAAAGAAAAATCACCTGCATCTGTAACTGTGCCAAGTATTAATTTATCCCAGTTCGCGAATCAAACAAAAAACAAACAAACAAATAAAAGCAATCTGATACCGCGACATATTCATTTTATAAATACGAAATGCAACACAAAAATACACATACATTATATATTCTGTTTGTTTTTACTTCTCCATCTATCGATCTATCTATTTTTCTCTGTGTATATCCCAACATCTTTTTTTCTTTTTCTCTCGACAGTCCAATGATTTTAGTGACGCAATCCATTATTTTTTGCAAATATTTCTTGAACTGCATTGTAGCATCCTATGTTGATTCCAAGAAACGTGCAATATTGTATCGATGTGGGGCGACGACTCGCTATTATTAGGTTACAGGGAAACCAGCACAGAATACTTTGAATTTCCTGTGTGTAATATTTTCTTGATCATAACTATTTATATATATGAGTATTATACCTTGGTTATGTTTATAATCACAAAACCATACAAATATATACAGTAGGTGTAAAAGAAAGAAAGAAAAAAAAAAAAAGACACATACAGTGTTATATATCAGTCTAAAAATAGACCAATGAGTTTGTAATTTGTACCTGATATCCCTTTCTCTCTTTTGCTCTCTTTCTCTCTCGCTCTCTTTCTCTCTTTTGCTCTCTTTCTCTCTCGCTCTCTTTCTCTCTCTATTTCTCTATGTCTTTCTCTCTCTCTCGCTCTCTTTCTCTCTCCCAAGCCTTCTCTCTCTCTCTCTCTCTCTCTCTCGTTCTCTTTTTTTCTATCAAGCCTTCTCTATCTCTCTCGTTCTCTTTCTCTCTCTCTCTCTCTCTCTCTCTCTCTCTCTCTCTCTCTCGCTCTCTTTTTCTCTATCAAGCTTTCTCTCTCTCTCTCGTTCTCTGTCTCTCTCTCTCTCTCTCTCTCTCTCTCTCTCTCTCTCTCTCTCTCTCTCTCTCTCTCTCTCTCTCTCTCTCTCTCTCTCTCTCTCTCTCTCTCTCTCTCTCTCTCTCTCTCTCTCTCTCTCTCTCTCTTTTTCTCTCTTACACCCCCTCTGCCGTCTTCTCACTGTTTTTCTGTCGTTGAAAGGAAAAACATGTACCCTTTGTTATACAAGTTCCGGTGAAGCAAAAGTTTCCAATTTCCAATAACAAAGTAATACCATAAGACG
>NW_028234430.1:8591349-8593849 GCF_977035675.1 Penaeus japonicus
ATCTGCTTCAAACTGGATTGGAATTCTTGCATAATCATGAAATAAATACATCTAAATTGTGCTCATCTGTTTCTATTAAACAAACAGGAACATTTTATCCATACCCGAAATAATACTGGAGCGTAGATCAGAGAAACATTTAGTAATATTTAAACTTGAATTTAGTTGGTAATGAATCAGACATTTTATGTTACAAATATTAAACCATTTCAGAGGAATTTACGATGTTGTTTATATGTATCAAATGATTGGTTATTGCATTAGCATAAATAGAAATATATACAATAATAATGATGATAGTAATGATAATGATAATCAGAATAACAATAGTAATGATACATATCATCATCATCATTGCTAGCGTTATTACTTTCTATCAGTACCGTTTATCACCATCATCATAATCATGATATTAACAGTTGTTATCATCACCAATGTATTATCATCGTTTCAAAATCAAATATACAATCATCTGGTTGATGCATCAGTAATCATCTTTATAGTGTTTCTCATCATTTCAGCTGATATAATGATTATGCATTAAGCTTAATTATCGAAGATGATGATTAATGTAGTTAGATACCCAGATGATCCGTCTAGTTAAATTCGCGACCTTATTGGTGCATAAAAACAGATTAATGTAAAGGCGAGCAATTGAATAGAAGAATATGGATTGAATATAACTCAACCTTACATTCCAATCGTCTAAGATGGATAGAATATAACCTTATATTCCAATCGTCTAACAATGTACATAGATACCGATACAGTAGCCTTACGAGATCTAGACATCAAGATATTTTCAGAAAAGAACGAAGAAAATGAATAGCAAATTATTCCGTCTTCAGATAAAGGTATTTCCTTAAACACTAGGACCTAAGACTATAATTTTGGTTTACAGGGCAATTTGCTAATTTGCATTACTAGCTTTGCGACATTAATGTTGAATTATGTACCTCTGCTGCATTAATGTTGGTCTAATCTCCTTATGAAACGTAGCCTTTCGGAATAAACATCATATTTTCACATTTACATTTCGCTTACGTCATTTCTTTCGTGCAATCTTGAATGCTGCAGTTGTTGGTGCTTGAATACGGTATGATCTGTATTGTATTGCATACAAAAGTGGAAACTTATCCTTACTTTTCTTTTCTTGTGATAAAAGATTTCCTGATATCTAAAGCCTGGACCAATAAGGATATTTTGGAGGTTCTATGTTGAATTTATGAACGTCATTACGACACACATGCCACGTCACGTGATCTGGAGATTAGCACCAATACCTCCGGAAATGCAACGGGGAAATATTAGCTCAGTTTCTGTTTAACTTGCGAGATCAATATCAAAAGGGTATGAGTGCATCAGTGATTTAGACCAGATCAGTGGTTTTCAAACTATTCAGTATGACGGCACATAAAGAAGAGACTAATATTTTAGTGGCACACCTGCCCTTTGATATATATATATATATATATATATATATATATATATATATATATATATATATATATATATATATATACATACATATATATATATAGTATATTATTATTGTGTATGTATATATATATATATATATATATATATATATATATATATATATATATATATATATATATATATACTTCTATACATAAATATATATATATATATATGTACATATACATATATTATATATATATATATATTATATGTGTGTGTGTATATATATATATATATATATATATATTATTATATTTATATATATATATATATATATATATATATATATATATATACATATATATATATATATATATATATATATATATATATATATATATATATATTATATATAATATATATATATATATATATATATATATATATATATATATATATATATATATATTATATATATATATATACATATATGTTTATAATATATATAATATACATATATATTATATATACATCTATATACCTATATATAATAGATATATATATATATTTATATATGTGGTATAATATCTATAATGTTGTTGTGTGTGAGTGTAGTGAGGTGTGTATGTGTGTTTGTGTGTGTGTACCTCACAGACACACACACACACCCACCACACACCTTTATATTCCATATCTGTCCCATCATATCATATCTGTTCCGTTCCCCTGCGTTTTGAACAGACACGGTGGCTCGCAATGTCAATAAACCAAGCCGTCATTCAGGAAAATAGATAAAAACGTACAAAATAAACACGTACAAAATATGCACGCTATCTACTCACAGTTTTAAAAAGACTTTCCTGCAGTTTATACTGAACTATTCCCATCCCGTTTTAAGCTAAACATTTTAGGTCAAATTAGGCTTGAAATGAACCATTTTAATATTTGAAATTCCAAGAACTCCCGCCACGGGATATTGTTTCGAGGCGTACCGAGCTAAATGTAAAATTTCAGGGTGAAATTTTTTTTTTCCCTTTTCTTTTTCTTTCTTTTTTTTTCTTTGTTATCTCTTTGCCCA
>NW_028234430.1:8601349-8608849 GCF_977035675.1 Penaeus japonicus
ATATATAAATATATATATATATAGATATATATACCACAACACACACCAAAATACCACACACACATATATAACACTCATATATATATTATATTATACCATATTATATATATACAAACTACAACCAACCCCCCCCCCCCCACCCCCCCACAACACACACACACACAACACACACACACACACACCCCACACAACACACCACACACACACACATACACAACCACACACACACAAACAACACACCCACCACCCACACACAAACAACACAAAACACACACAAACACACAACACAACAAACACACACCCCCCACAACACACACACAACCCACCACAAACACACATTACACACACCCCACACACAACACACACACACACACACACAACACACCACACACACAACACACCACACCACAACACAAACACACCAACAAAACCACCACACAACACACACACAACACCAACCACACCACACCACCACCCCCACACACACACAACACAACACACACCAACACACCCCCACCCCACACCCCCCCACCCCCACCACACCCCCCCACCCACACAACCACCACAACAACACACAACAAACCCACAACACACACACCACACACACACCACACACCCCACAACCACACCACACACACCACAAAAACACACATCCAAACACCACACACACACAAACAAACACCACCACCAAAAACCAACACACCCCCCACCCACCCACCACACCCACCACACACACCCCACACCCACACCACACAAACACACCACCCACCCACACCACACCACCTCCAACACCCACAACACACAAACCACACACACACACCACACACACACACACACCCCAAACACACACACACCACACAACACCCACACACACAGCACACACACACACACACACACACACACACCACCCACACCCACACACACACACACACAACACATCACACACACCACACCACACACAAACACAACACACAACAAACCACCAAACACACACAAACCCACACACCCCACCCAAACACACACCCCAAACACACCCACACAACACACCACCCACCCCCCCCCCCCCCCCCCCCCCCCCACCCCACCCCCCCCAACACACACCACACCACAACACCACAAACACAACCACCCACACACACACCCACACACACACCCCCCCACACCACCACAAACCCACACACACACCCACCACACACACCCACACACCCCACCCCCCACCACACACCACACCCACACACCCACCCACCCCCCCCCCCCCCCCCCCCCCCCACCACCACCCACACACCACACACAACACAACACCACACACACACCACACACACACACACCCCACCCCCCCACACACACACACCCACCCCCCCACCCCCACACACCCCACCCCCCCACCCCACCCAACCCCCCACCCCACCACCCACCCCCACCCACCACCCACCCCCACCCCCCCCCACACCACCCCCCACCACCCACACCCCCCACACCCACCACACACACCCACCCCACCCCACCACCCCCACCCACCACACCACACCAACAACCCCACCCCACACCACCCACCCCCACCCCCCCACCACCCCCCCCCACACCCCACCACCACCCCCCCCCCCCCCCCACCCCCCCACACAACCCACACACCACACACACACACCCCCCCCACACCCACCACACCCCACAACCCCCACCACCCCACAACCACACCACACACACCACAACCACACCACAACACACCCCACACCCCCACCCCCACCCACACCACCCACACACCCACAACACAACCACAAAAACAAACACCCACCCAAACAAACACACCCCCCCCCCCCCCCCCCCCCCACCCCCCCCCCCACCCCCCACCCCCCCCCCCCCCACAACCAACCACACACCAACCACCCCCACCCACACACCAACACCCCACCCAACAACCACACACCCACAACCAACACCACACACCACCACAAACCTCCCCACCACACACCCACCAACAACACACAACACACCCACAAAAACACCACCCACCACACACACCCACCCACCACAACCAAACAACCCACAATCCTGCAACAACCACACACCCAACCAACACCACACAAAACACACCAACACCACCCAACCCACCCACACCCCCAAAACACAAACCCCCAACAAAACACCCAACCCAACACACCCCCCCCCAACCCACCACCAACAACACACCCACCAACAAAACAACCAAACCCAAACCAACAAACCCACCCCCACCCCCACCCCCCCCCCCCCCCCCCACCCCCACCACACCCCACACACCCACCACAAAAAACAAACCTCACCCAAACCCAAACCCAACCCCCCCCCCACCCCACACCCAAAAACACCCACACCAACAACACACCACACAACACCCCCCCCCCACCCCCCCCACCCCCCCCCCCACCCCACACCCCCCCCCACCCAACCACCCCCCCCCCCCACCCACCCCCCCACACCCCCCCACACCCCAACAACCACCCCCCAACCCCACACACACACACAACAATATAAATACAAAAACCATATAATATAAAAAAGAAAAAAAATAAAATCTAATTAAAAAGATAATACAATACAATTAAATAATAAAAACAATAAGTAACCCATACATAAACATATATACATACATATTTAATTATATATAACATATATAGATCTATATATATATATATTTATATATATACACAATCTATATATATGTATATTTTATTACCATATTCTACTTATATACATTAGATATAATATATACGTATATACATTAATATATACAATATTTACATATATACATAAATACATAAATATATTTCTTTATACATATATATATTAACATATGTTTTATACATGATATATACTTATAATATATACATATTTATATATACATTATTTAAATACATATATATATATATACATTATAACATATATTATATATATACATTATAGTTTCATATATTATTATATATATATATATAATATAGATTACATATATACATATATATCTATACATTATATATATAGATATTATATATATATATTTATATATGTTTATATACATATATTAGATATATATATTTATATATATTTATATATATATATTATATATGTATATATACATTTATATATATATATACATATATATATTTTATATTGTTATAATTTTATTTTTGTTATTATATATTTGTATTTATATTACATATATATACATATATGTTTATATACATATATATACATATATAGATAGATTACTATATATAAACATATATATATATATATATACATATATATCTTATATATATATACATTAGATATAGATATTATACATATTTATATATATATATTATTTATTTATATATATATAGAGAGTGAGAGTGAGAGAGAGAGAGGTGAGATGAACGAGAGAGAGAAGAGAGTTCATTTACATATACATATACATATATGTATATATGTCTTATATGTACATATGTACTTATGTACATATGTAATATGTATATATGTTCTATATATCAATATATGTATAAAATGTTTTATTGGGTATTTATATGTTGTATGGAGGGAGGTGTGTGGATTATATTTAGGTATATATTTATAGATTTATATATGATAGATATATATATTTATATATTATATCTATATAGAGATGGTAATATAATATAGATTTAATTAGATAATAGATATATATATTATATATATATTATATAATATATATATATATTTAATATATATATTTATATATTGAATATAATGTTTGATATATTATATATTTATATATATATTTTATTTATATATATATATATAAAATAAATATATATTATATAATATTATATATATATATATTATATATATATATATAATAAATATATATATTATATATGCATATACATATAATATTGAATATGTACTTATATATATGAATATATACATATAATATATATATAAATAAATATCATATATATAATATAGATATATATATATATACATGAAATATATAATATATCATATTTATATAAAAATATATATATATATATTTATATAATATATTTATATATATATTTATATATATATATGTGTGTGTGTGTGTATGTGTGTGTGTGTGTGTGTGTGGTGTGTGTGTGTGTGTGTGTGTGTGTGTGTGTGTGTGTGTCGTGTGTGTGTTTGGTGTGTTGTGGTTGTGTTTGTGTTTGTGTTTGTGTTTGTGTGTGATGTGATGTGTGATGTGTGTGTGATGTGTGTGTGTGTGATGTGTGTGTGTGTAAAATATTTATAAGTTAATAAAGGTATTAATTAACTAAAGTAGCTCTGGAATTAGAACTGGGGTACAATACAGAATTTCGTGAAGTATTATTTCTAATATATTTATAAATGTTCAAGAGAGAAATTAATACAATGTATGTTAGTTATTTATAAAAATATATTCTTTATATATATATATTTATATATATCTATACTCTATAGATATAGATATATATGTATACTATATATGGATTGTAATTTATATATATATATATATATTAATTTATATTATATATATTTATATATATATATACATCTGTTATAATAATATATGTATTTTTCTAATAAGTGTAGTTATTGGTCGGAGAGTTATTTATCAATGTTTGTATTGATATTTATATCAATATATATATATAGTATAAAAGTAGTTATATTGATATAGAGATATTTATTTGATATTTATGTGTATATAGTAGATATATATATATATATATGTTTGATATATGAGATATATAAATTGATAGATATGTATATATCTATAGGTATTGATATTGTGTTGTAGTTAATAATATAGATCTTTTTATACATTTTTACTTTAGTAACTTATATACTTATTAAAGACATACATGTTAGTCAGTTTGATTGTTACAGATATTTTTTTTTGATTTATATAGTTACATATATACTTTTTACTTTTTTTTATAGATATATATATATATATATTTGTGATTGATATATATTTTTGATATATATATTTAGGATATATAGATGTACTTTGTATATGTTATTTGTATGTGTAATGTATATGTTTTGGTATGTTTAGATAGATATAATATAAAAATGATATAATATAGATATATTTATATAATATATATATATATATTTATTTTATTTATACACATTTATACATATTTATACAGATATATACTTTGTGACTTATATATATGTTTATTATATATAGATTATATATATATATATATATATATATATAGATGTATTTATTGAATATATAGATTTACATATATATTTATATATATAATAAATACATATATATATATTATCTATATATATATATATTTATTTATATATAATTATATGGATTTATATTTACACAGATACAGATATATGTATATATATTATTTATATATAGTGATATATATATATATATATATATATTTTATATATAGGTGTATATTTATGTTATATATTTATGTATATATAATATATATATATATATATTTATGTATATATACATATATATATATATATATATGTATAATACATATATATAGATATATGTATATATACATATATATTTTATATTTATATATATATATAATATATATATATATATAACTTTATACATATATATACATATATATATTATATATATAGATATATTATATATATAAATATATACATATAAATACATATATATATATAACATATATACATATTTATATATATTTATACATATATACTATATATATATACATATAATATTATATTACATTTATACATATACATATATACATACATATATTAAATATATATACCTATATATATATATTATCTAATTTATATATATTTACACATATTTATATATTTGTATATTTATAATATATACATATTTCATTAAGTATATACTTTTTATTACATATATACATAAATATATACATATATACATATATACATTTATAAATAATTATATACATATATAATATATATATACATTAATATATATACATTATATATACATATATATATAGACTTATATATATAGACATATTATTTACATAATATATATATATACATTATATGATAAATATATATATATAAACATATATATATACATATATATATATATATTTTTATATACATATTTATAGCATATATACATATATTATATACATATATTTTATATTATATATTTATATATATTTATATATATGGTATAGTATTACATTTATATATATTTATATATATAATTCCTATTATATATATATATATATTTATGTATTTTATACATATATAATATATAGATACATATATTAGTTATATAAATATATTTAATGTATATTTATATGTATAATACATATATATACAATATATATGATATATACCATATATATTACATATATATATTTAGATACATATATATATACATATATATATTTTTATACATATATAATATATATATAATACATAGATATATTATATATTACTATATCGATATATATATATTATATAATAATATATATATATATAATATTTATATATGTATACATATACATATTATATATATTTATATTTAATTTATATAATATATATATATATATAGTAGTATAGATTATATATAATATATATATATTTATATATATATAATTATATTATATATATATATTTATATATGTATGTAATAAATATAATATATGTATATTTATATATAATATATTATATATATATATAAAAGTATATATATATTATTATAATATATATTATATATTATATATATTATATATATATATATACATATATATGTATATATATATAATATATTTTTTTTTAATATAATATATTATTATAACTTTAATATTCATAATATATATATAATATATAAAATTATATATAAATATATATAAATATTTAATCTCTCTCTCTCTTTTCTCTCTCCTCTCTCTCTCTCTCTTTCTCTGTCTCTTTTTCTCTCTCCTCTCTCTCTCTCTCTCTATATATATATATATATATATATATATATATATACATATATGTATATATACATACACACATGCATGTATGCATGCATCTTTATGTATATATGGTATGTATGTGTGTGTGTATACCAAATTAATTCCAATTATATTTCCGAAATCACCGTAACAAACCATCCACCCAAATGAAGATACCATCACCAACATCATACCATATCAAGCCACAAGTTAAATCTGACTTCAACCTTTGACCTCGTGGGAGCGACTTTCCTCTCTCGACACGGCAACTCTGACGGTACCCGAGATCAGGTCGGCGAGCCAGCCACTTACCGGGGCGGAAGTGGCTCTCAGCGCGATTTCCCCCGGGCCCTTAAATTTTCCCACGTGTCGAAAAACAGTAAAAAGGGTGTTAACTCTGCGCGAGAGGAGGACTGCCTGGAGGGCGTGGTGGTTTTCCGTTTGGAAAAATCAATCTTGGTGTTTGGGTGTGGCTTTTGATTTTGCTTTTTTTGGTTTTCCCTTTAAAGTTGGGTTTGATTAAACGTTTAGTTTAATCCCGATA
>NW_028234430.1:8626349-8628849 GCF_977035675.1 Penaeus japonicus
TGGTCTATTGGGCTAATGCCAGGTCTGTCACTCTGACGACCCAGGGTTCGAGTCTTGGGCCGTTTTTTTAAACTTCGTACCGGCCCGAATGAATACCTTACCAATCCGAATATGAAAAATCTGATTAGTTAAACGGAATTTGTTTGGGCTCGCCCGAAGATATATCCACCCTAACGAAAAAAAATGCGATCGGCTAACCCTCCCCAGAGCCGTCCCGAATCGAAATTATTACAACAAAAAACAAGAAGCTTCTTCTCTAATAAAACTAAAACATTTATATGAACCGACTGTAGTTTAATTCATACCATAATAGGCTTTGGAAAGTGTCTCTTAATCATCAGATATTTTGTCTGAGACTTTTGTTGACACCATTGAATTTTGGAACACCATTGCCGTGAATAATCAAAACCGACACCTGTCTCCTGAGCTCTTATCTACGACTTCGTGCGTCAAAAGTTAACTTCAATGCTAAACAAACGACACCAATAACATTTTTAAGAAGATAAGAAGCACATAAGAAGTGGTTAACATGCATTAATAGACATATTTAAGCTAGTGAGGTGAAGGTACTGTCAGCCTATACCGTGTCCAGTATCGCGGTTTTCTTGCTTCATCAGCTGTTATCACTCCCACTTTAAAATAGTTATTAGAAAAACGGAAATCAATCATTAAACTGTATTTCATCATGGTATTGTCATCCTCCTTTAATGTACTTAGTTTGTGTAGAATCATTAAACTCCTATACTTGATGTCACATTTCATGGAAAATCATAATTTACATTTTTGCCAAGTAATAAATTGATATAGGATTTGAGTCACTTTTTTATTACTATTTGACGTAATGAAACCTATGTGCAATGATTTATATATCTGAAGTTAATGCTATCAATTAATTGTTCAGTATATGACCTTATGAAGCAATTTTGTGGCCTCCATGCTTTATGCGCTGGTAAATGCCAATAGCCCTACCCCCCCGCCCTGTATATTTGGGAATTGTGTACTATTCTGTAAATCCTTTTTATTATAGGTAATAATGGTAATGTGGACCAAGTTGAGGAAGTGGAGGAGGTCTGTCTGCCACGTTTAGTGGTGAGAGATAGAAGGATCCAGTTGTCATGCAGTCAGAAGAGGAGTTCTTGAAACGTTATCAACTGCCAAAGCAGTGTACCAGAAACCTGCTTCAGAAAATCAGCAGAAAATTACCCACAACAAGAGATGGCAGAGGTAATTATTCTTCTTTCAAAATAATGCTGGTTATACAAAATATTATTAATATAGATATGATATAAAATGCATATACTAATGTATGGGTGTGTGAAATTTAAACTATGGTGCTGATATATATTTTATTTTATTTTTAATAGGTTGTAGCTTGTGTTATGTTCCATAATCTAGCCACAACTGATAATATTGATATTGCCAAAGAAGAAGACACAGATGAACTAGAGCATGATGCAGTACACTGCGAAAATAATGATAATCGTTTAGGGTTTGATGTCAGAAAATGTTGATGAACAATGGTTTTAGGATGGCCTAGCAGTCAGAGAATTTCTGGATGAATCATTAATTTCCACTTTAAGCATATTTCTACTTACATTATATTACCTGTATATTAAAAAGAATTGTTTATAGTAAATTACAGTAATTATTTTTGGTATCAGGAACCATCATTTCAAACATTTACCTTATCATTGTTTATAAGTGAAATAAGACCTTGTCAGAAACCTTGTCAATCAGTGTTTTTTCTGATTCTTTATTAGTAAAATGAGACATATTTTCTGTTTTGAAATATTTTCTTATCTGTGGAACCATAGGAGATGTCAAGATATATATGAATATATATATATATATATATATATATATATATATATATATATATATATATATATATATATATATATATATATATTTTTTTTTTTTTTTTTTTTTTTTTTTTGTACGTGCAGATTTTTTCTCTTTTTTGTGTGAAATACGACTTGTCTATTTACTGATATTAAGTTATCTACCTAACTGGGAAATGTCTAGATTTTTTTTTTTTTTTTTTTTTTTGATGTCTGAAGTCATGTTATTTAGTCTGTTGCATTAGTTATTAGTGGGATATGAATTTTCTAGTAAAAATATTTGAATTATATATGCAAAAAGAGGTCTTTGCAAGTATGTTTTTAATTATTTTTATCACAAGAATGAAATAAAAGAGCTATGTAGATTTTGTTGTTTTATTTCATACTTTTGCAGCATTTATGTTTTTTTTCCAGATTTTGTGCCATGAAGTTGCAAATATTGCTTTGCATCACCTAAAAATGAAATTATTTCATCTGCAACCCTTTAAAGTCACTTGAAACTCTTTCTGCAGATGCTCGAACTGCTTCACAAGACTTGAAGAATTCCTTTCTAATTTCATTCACCTGTAAGAGTTGGGCATCATGGAGCTTTTTGTTGTTCAGCCTAATATCCCTGTAGCATTCCTCCCTCTCTGAGGTTTGGTCCCTCTTTTTGCCCT
>NW_028234430.1:8678849-8681349 GCF_977035675.1 Penaeus japonicus
AGGTTCAGGACAAAGAGGGTTCTCATGTTTAGAGTTTGGTAATTGGTGTTGATGGGGATGTCTGGTTGATTCTGGTTGATTTTGAAAGGGTAGTGACGTCAGGTTGGTTTTGAAAGGGTAGTGAAGTCAGTTTGGTTTTGAAAGGGTAGTGAAGTCAGGTTGGTTTTGAAAGAGTTGTGAAGTCTGGTTGATTTTGGTTAGTTTTGAAAGGGTAGTGAAGTCAGGTTTGTTTTGAAAGGGTAGTGAAGTCAGGTTGGTTTTGAAAGGGTAGTGAAGTCAGGTTGGTTTTGAAAGGGTAGTGAAGTCAGGTTGGTTTTGAAAGGGTAGTGAAGTCAGGTTGGTTTTGAAAGGGTAGTGAAGTCAGGTTGGTTTTGAAAGGGTAGTGAAGTCAGGTTGGTTTTGAAAGGGTAGTGAAGTCAGGTTGGTTTTGAAAGGGTAGTGAAGTCAGGTTGGTTTTGAAAGGGTAGTGAAGTCAGGTTGGTTTTGAAAGGGTAGTGAAGTCAGGTTGATTTTGAAAGGGTAGTGAAGTCAGGTTGGTTTTGAAAGGGTAGTGAAGTCAGGTTTGTTTTGAACGGGTAGTGAAGTCTGGTTGATTTTGAAAGGGTAGTGAAGTCTGGTTGATTTTGGTTAGTTTTGAAAGGGTAGTGAAGTCAGGTTTGTTTTGAAAGGGTAGTGAAGTCTGGTTGATTTTGGTTAGTTTTGAAAGGGTAGTGAAGTCAGGTTGGTTTTGAAAGGGTAGTGAAGTCAGGTTTGTTTTGAAAGGGTAGTGAAGTCAGGTTTGTTTTGAAAGGGTAGTGAAGTCAGGTTGGTTTTGAAAGGGTAGTGAAGTCAGGTTGGTTTTGAAAGGGTAGTGAAGTCAGGTTGGTTTTGAAAGGGTAGTGAAGTCAGGTTTGTTTTGAAAGGGTAGTGAAGTCAGGTTTGTTTTGAAAGGGTAGTGAAGTCAGGTTGGTTTTGAAAGGGTAGTGAAGTCAGGTTGGTTTTGAAAGGGTAGTGAAGTCAGGTTGGTTTTGAAAGGGTAGTGAAGTCAGGTTTGTTTTGAAAGGGTAGTGAAGTCTGGTTGATTTTGAAATGGGTAGTGAAGTCTGGTTGATTTTGAAATGGGTAGTGAAGTCTGGTTGATTTTGAAAGGGTAGTGGAAACAGAGGCTCTTGGAAGTAATAGATATGAAATGTGTTTCCTTTTTACTTCGTTAGTGTTGCATATTCTCCCCCTTTTTTCCGTTACTTCTTCATGTGTGTTTTTTTTTTAAGTAACGGCTGGGATTTCATTTACTGCCGATGAAATAACATTAATCATATCAACGATAGTTATGTGTGTGGTCATTATGGTAATATTCAAAATTTAGTAGATATAACAAATACAATAGTAACGATGGAAATAATGATAATAGTAATTAATGAAAAGGAGAATGGTGATATGACTAACAATAATTATCATTTATATTATGAAGATGATTAATGAAATCAGTAATGATAGTAATGATAATGATGATAAAGATACTAACAATTATCATCTTGTTATTATTTTTTATTATATCTTCTGATAGATTATAATGTTCTAAGATCCTTGCCTGTGCAATCCACCAAAGAAAGTGGGAACATTTTTTTTTTTTTAATGCTACAAACAAAGAAATGTGATAGACATGCATTCATGTAAGCACTGATACTATATATAAAAAAACAATATATATATATATATATATATATATATATATATATATATATATATATATACTTATACATATATATTACCATCACCATTATCACAATCCTAAGAAACAACATTAAACCCAAATATATATAAAAAATAAGATAAAGAACTAAAAGAAATAAGAAAAAGAAGCCATTTAGGTCAAGGGGGTTTAAACTGAGCATCACTCTCCTGGCGAAAGGCGAGACGGGCGTGAGAACTCGGCCTTAGAGTACAGGTGTTAGCTTGCTTCTGACAGAGGGAGCAGAAGCTGGGGTGAAAGAAGGCGATTTTGTAATATTTTTTATTGTTTTATTAATCTCTTACTTGTTTGCTGATTTAAGTGTGAATTGTTTTTTTCCATTGCTATGTTATCTATTTATCTGATTTTGCTTATTTTTATTTTTGTCTATTAACAGTGATGGTGATAATGATAAAAAGGATGACTAATAGCAATGAAGATGATAACAATAAAAGGATGATATTTATGATAATGATAATATTATTATTATTCATATCAATTATGATATCAAAAATCAATATTAGTGATAATAATAATTGTGATAGTAATAATAATAATAATAATGATAGTAATAATGATAAAAATGATAATGATGATATTAATGATAAAGATGATAGTAATAATAATGATAAAAATGATAATGATAACAATAATAGTAATGATGATCATAACATTAAAAGGATAATGTTGATAATAATTATAATGATAATGATAATACTAACAATAATAATGATAATAGTAATAATAATAATGATAACAATAATAACACTGATAATGATTTACAATGAT
>NW_028234430.1:8696349-8698849 GCF_977035675.1 Penaeus japonicus
ACCCCCACTCCCCTCCCCCTCCCAACCCATACTCCCCTCCCCTTCCCAACCCCCAATCCCCTCCCCAACCCTACCCCCAATCCCCTCCCCCTCAAAACCCCCACTCCCCTCCCCCTCCCAACCCCCAATCCCCTCCCCCTCCCAACCCCCACTCTCCTCCCCCTCCCAACCCATACTCCCCCCCTCCCAACCCCCACTCCCCTCCTCCTCCCAACCCACACTCCCCTCCCCCTCCCAACCCCCACTCCCCTCCCCCTCCCAACCCCCACTCCCCTCCCCCTCCCATCCCCCACTCCCCTTCCCTCACACCCATTCTTTTTTTTCCTTTTTTCCCTTTCTTTAATGCAAATACTCCCTGATTTTTAGTACTCTTCCCAGCATTGTGAATTGAACTCCGTGCAGCCATACTCCCACCGGTGTATATGAAGGGATATTACCCAATTAATCCATGTTATTCACTAATGGAGATTTTTTGTGGTGAACATCAATCAGGATAATTTTATTAACGACGCATTCACTCTACTAACAATTACATGGGTGTGAGAAAAGCAAACTGCAGTATCTAATTAAGATGTTATTTTTGTAAGCATGTGTATTTATAGATTTCAAATTGTCAGTCTGATGTATTTGTTATTACTACTATTTTAAACTTTTTTTTATCATTACCATTAGCATTATCATCAGCATTATCATTATGATTATGATTATCATCAACATTAGCATTATCATTATGACTATCATTATCATCAGCATTATTATTATCCTCCTCCTCCTCGTCATCATGGTGATAGTAGTAATGTAAATATTGATTATAATGATAAGGTTAATAACTATGATGAAACTAAAATTGATATTGATAATAATGATGATAATGAAAATATTTAAAAAACGGATAATAGTAGTGATAAGGATGCTTGTATATACGTTTTTAATAAAAACAAAAATAGATAATGATGATAATAACATCGATAATACAGATAATAATGATAGGATTAATGAGGATGATAATGATGATAATAGCAATAATGATAATTGATATAATAGTCATAATGATAATAATGATAATCATGATAATAATAACGATGATAATTAAAATGATAATGATAATGATAATACTGTTAATAATATTATTAATAATGATAATAACAATAACTTATAATAATTATGATGATAATAATGATGATAATGATAAAAATGAAAATGATAACTATGATGATACTAATAACAGTAACAACTGCAGCACCAATGAAAAAAGGATTTTTGCCTTTTTCGTTTATTGAATTTACTTTTATCTTTTTTATTTTTTCTTGTATCATCATTTCATCACCAGAGTTAGTTTACATTTATATCATATATATCATCATCATATTTTATTATGATTTTATTATTCATTCATAACATAGTTGCACAATTATCATAGAATAACACATCCCACGACTTTACATATTGGAAAGCATTTCAAGTCATCACAAAGTCGTCACTGTTCCCAGATCAGGTCACAGGAGACGCTGGTGACGTCATTACAATAGCGCACTGTGATTGGCTTAGACATTTTCTCCCCAGATACATGTTATACAAGTCATAGCTGTCAGCATTAATATCACATCTCTTACTCTTTACATTTGGAATAAATGCACGCAGTTACGTAGCAGCTTATAACACACACACACACACACACACACACACACACACACACACACACACACACACACACACACACACACACAAATAATAACAACATTAGCCTCTTAAGTCATGACAACAAAGGTCATGCAGAAAATGAAGAACTAAGACCATACTTCTAGTCATGATATCTGTTCACGTAAGCTTTTACGTTTCCACTGACCTTTCATAGATAACAGTATCTCTTGCAACGCCAGCCAAGTGACCTTTCTATATTCGCATTTAGACAAGCTGATACAATGATACGTAAATCAACCAGACTGTTAGATGACAGTGATAATGATAATGCAATGTAAAGGCTAAACGTGAGGAAAATGGTTGGAATTCTAATATTGATTATCATTAAATTGGCATTGAAAACAGTAATGGAGATGATTATATATATGCGATGATAAAACTCAGATGATAAAGATGATGGTGACAATGGTAATGACGATGATGGCAATATACAGAAGTACTGATAATAAGAATAATAAAAAATCAGTCATTAAAAAATAATATCAATTATCATGATAAAGATGATAAGGATGGCAACAACAATAACAGAAAAAATAGTGATGAAAGCAAATCAAAGAGTAATGATATCAATGGTGATGATTATGATAGAAACAATTTGTGTAATTTCAATACATTTGTAAGAAAGGAAAGGGGGAGGGGGTAACAGCTGTGAGAAACAGAGCGTAAATTATGTGTTTGTAATGATAGTTTGACCGTTTGAATTTTTCTTTTTCTTTCTTTTGAATAAAGGTGTATCGTATTTTATTTCATTTATTATGATTATCATTATTGTCATTATCATTTTTATTGTTATTATTAT
>NW_028234430.1:8741349-8743849 GCF_977035675.1 Penaeus japonicus
ATCACTACCGTTATCAATATTACTGTCTTTATTATTATTAGCTTTATCATAATTCATAATACTATTATCGTAAGTCTTATCATCATCATCATTAATATTATCATTATCATTATCATCATTGTTCACTATATTACCATATATATTAGTATCGTCAGCATCAATGTCATGATTATCTTTATCATTGTTTTAACTAGTATTATGACTTTTATCATAAACATCAATATCATTATCCTAGTTTATCATAATAATTAGTATTATCATTATCATCACTATGATCAATATCATTATAATCAATATCCTTATCATCATCATCATTACACATATCATCATTATTATTATCATTATCATCACCATTAACAGTAACAACAATAGTAATATTAGTATCATTATCACTAGTAATAATAGTATTAGTAGTAGGAGCAGCAGTACATTATCATCATCATCCTTTTTAGTATTGTCGTTGTTATTGTCATTATCATTGTTGACATGCCCTTGCAAGCCCTGGGGTCATGTTGCAAATCATGAAATCAAGGTGAACGAACTTTGGCCTTCCCTTGATGCTATTTTTTCAGTGAAATTGTGGAGGGGGATTTGAATCATTTGTACGTGTGTGTTCCAGCGTGATAATCTCATTCTAATTTTCAGCTTAACCATAAGAAAATGCAAAAACTAATTGAAAAATTCTATAGAACATTCGGAAACGCATAAATTAATGTTAAAGGCAACTGAAAAAAAGTCAAATCTGCCGTAAACAAAAGTTAAAAGAAAAGATAATCCAAAGAGGAGTATCTAGTAGAAACAGAGGAATAACCAGCAGGTCTGGTATCACTGCTAAAGATTGGATGCAAAGTAAAAATAAATCCCAAAAAACTAATAGATAGATACAGCGGAATCAAAAGCTCATGTCTGGTAATATAAGTAAAGAAAAAAAGGAGAAAACAACAACAACAACAACAACATATAAATGTATTAACAGACAATAAATAAATATAAATATCACTCACACTTCCCACAAGGAAATATGAATCAACTTTGCGAATGAATATAATTGAAAAAAAGCTAACTAATACCGTAATACCGTTCAAATTACCTTAAGCAATGTTCTTTAGGTTTACGTCTTAAGCAAAGGAGTGCCACGCTTCTGTGATCGGAGGCACTGCTTCTGTGATCGTAGGCACTGCTTCTGTCTCTGCTACCTTTGGCACACAAACATGGGTAGCACCAAAGACACTGACCTTGACTTTGCTGATGCTATTGCCATCTTATCTGAATCCCTCGAGACCCTGTTGAGAGCTCTCGATGCAATTAGCAGTGAGAGGCGAGACTAAGATCCGAGGTACTGGGAGTCAGCTAGAAGAACTTACCCAGTCAAGCGGCGAAGATAATGAAGTCACGTAGAGTATTACGTGTCATCGTAAGTAGCATAGTTCACGAGTAGTCTGGTCGTAGTCTGGTCGTAGTCTGGTAGGAGCTCAGAACCCGCTCGACATATTTGGAAATACCAGGTGAAGAACCATGTTATGTCACTACATGGTCATGATTTTGCTAGTTCGGTTGATCGGCATTGCAACCTGAAATTCATCCTTGGCATTGGGGTTTTGTCTTGAGGAAGGCCTCGGAGGTCGGGGGTTTGTGCAGCTCGATCAATTGCGCTCTTCCCAGCATCGACCTAGTGATTGATTGATTGATCATTGTTGCTGTTATCCTTATTGTTGTTACTATTATTTTGTTGCTCTTATCATCATTATCACCATCATCGTCATTAGTAGTATTAGTGGTGGTATTACTATTGTTTTTACTATTACTATCACTATTGTTATTATTGTTGTTATATGTACCTATTATTATTGTAAGAATAGTGGTTATCATTATTCTTATTCTTATTAATATTATTATCATTATAATTATGATTATGAGTATCATTATCATTATAATTTTATGATCATTATCATGATTATTGTTACTGTTAGTATTTCATTATATTAATTATGATTATGATCATATTGAAGATAAACATGACAATGATAATGATAATAAAACCAATAACAATTATAAAGAATGATAAAGTTTTATAATTCAAACAGTGATAAAGATGACGATGACAATAATATCAATGATAATAATATGAATTTACATAATGATAGGGATAAGGATAATAATAAGTATGATATTGATAATGAGAGTAATGATAATAATGATAATTATCATGATTATGATACAGTGATTATTATTCATATCATGATGATAGTAATGATAATAACAATAATGGTAATGGCAGAATACGGTGATGATGATAATGAAGAACTGATAATATTGATAAAAATGACAATAATGATTATAATAAGTCAAATGACAATAGTAACAACAATAAAAAAATATGATGATTATGTTGATTATGATGATCACAATAGCAATGTTGTTCAAAATTATAATGATAATGAAAAGGATTATCAATCTCACTAAATTCTATCGACAAATATATACACCATTACAATGTTAA
>NW_028234430.1:8811349-8813849 GCF_977035675.1 Penaeus japonicus
TAAATAAATAATAAAATGATTGCTAGCAGGGCCCATCAATGCCTCCCCTGGTATAAGCGAATCCCACTCTTATGTAATAAATTATTAATAATGAAAGTCAAGTAATATATCGTATCATATCCGACCTCTATTCTGAAAGATCTCGTACAGTATCCGGAAGAAAGAAAACGCAATTCCACCAGAACTGAGCCATGACGCAGTATGCGCGTCCTCGGGTTTGACGCGAGCGCTGCGATGACGCAGTATACGCGTCATCGTGTCGAAGGGGTTAAAATCAATGAGTTCAGGCAATCACTGGGTAAATAATCCAATCCAACTAAAATTCAGGCCAATTAAACCCACAGGAGCGTTTCCGGTTTAAACAAATTGATGGGCCTTTTAGGGGAAAAAATAACAATGTAGTCACACAGTTTACGACTTGATGAATTCGGAAAAAATGGTTGTATGAGGCATATTGTTTGTATTTCTCCTTTATCTTCTATTTATTCAATCTCTTTTGTTCTAGATTTTTGAAAAAAAGAGACATCACGCTTAATATAACAATATTAAAAAAGAAGGAAAACTATAAGGTGTGTCAAGAAGAATATAAAAAAGGGATATAACAGGGCACTGAATGCAAAAATATGAAATGTGAAAAGAATCTTTAATTTTAAAAAATGTTAAAATCACAGATCAAATCATGAACTGGAATATAGAGAAGATTCTCAAAATGAAGTTTTGTAGGATAACAAAGACCTGACTCATCGAACTATCTGCCTCGCCTCCCAACAAGGTCAACTTAATGTCACCTACCATGACATAGCTAGACATGACATGGAAGAAATGAGAGCTATCTTAATTTTGCCATATTAACACTCAAATTGCAGCATTGCGGGATTACTGGACAGGTTTTTCATTTGATCATTGCATTTTCTGACAATGTGACCTAACGTGTTCTTCTTAACAGTTCTCGTTCAAGCTCTGTCCGTTACCTTTGGTGTTCCGCAAGGTATTGTTCTCGTCTCCGTCCGCTTTCTAAACTAAATGAATGACTTTTTATAATGTACATTTGAATGCGTTGACGACTATTTATTTAATCTAAATATATTTCAATTAATTTTCATTTTTCTTTATTATGGTCCATATAAACTACTGTCGACTACAGATTGATTGTAGACGATTTAGACTCTTTAGAACAATGGGGACAAATGAATAATCCAATTTAGGCTAGACAAATACATAATCATATCTTTCACCCAGATTTATACAATTATGGTCTAAATAATCAAATACTTTTCAGAGTACACACCATTGATATTCAACATAAAACACGATATTTTAACACGTACTTAAATATACATTGCAAAGGGAAACGCATCTAGGGCTGCAAAATTCATTGCAAACAATTACACAAACGGACTTGGTATCACATCACACAAAACATCTTACCATAAAGTCCCTCGAAACCCACAAACAATCACTTTACACACACTGCATAAAATGACAAACAACCACACCCTTTTAATACTAGAAAACAATACAAACATAAATAACACAGATTTCCACATACTTTCTTGTCACACACAATTCGCAACTGAAACAGACGCCCTTATAATACACAATACTATACACAATACAACCATTCACAAACAACCTACATGTACATGTCAACAAAACAATTCACAACATTAACACACAAACACTGATTTACTAGACTCTTTGCACAACAAATCGAGATCGAAATATCAAATACGATAAAAAAAAAAAAAACGATTTTGATTTTTATATTAATATTGACATCAGACTTATCAGTTAATCATGAACACTGAATTTTATCCATCTCGTTTCACTTCAGTGGATATCTTAATAGATTTGATATGGGATACATAAAGAACTGAAACGCGACATGATAAAACCTTAAATCAAATCTAACACCTTATCATGAAGAGAAAGTACTTCTGAAATTTAAAAAAATCAATGCAGATAAAATCACAGTCCAAAAAATAATATCTCAAAACAAAAGTAACAAAAGAAAATGAAATAAAAGATATACAGCCAAAGATTCTAACTCAGAACACAGAAAATAATCTTCAAAAAATCTGATAGACATTGGGCACCACCAAATCAATATCCTTGCCCAATATCCTTGTCATCACCTCGTTCTCGAGACAACACGCTTCAGTAAATCTCTAAACACAATCGAAAGTAAAATGCAGTATATCCGGCTGTGCAATATGGTAAATGAAGATAAGAAAATGATGATTACCACAACAACGCAAACACAATCAAGTTAAATACAACCGAATCTAATATGTAATAAACATGAATCAGCTGTAGTGAATGTTTAGCTCAAAGATGAAAAATACCTAGATTTAATATATTCATAACATAAATAATAATGATGATAATAATAACAATGGTAATTATAGAAAAAAGTAACTATACATTATTAAAATCTAAAAAACAAAAATAAAATAAAATAAAAACAATCTTGAATATCATCGTTTAGATATCATCAATA
>NW_028234430.1:8823849-8826349 GCF_977035675.1 Penaeus japonicus
CGAGAAAGCAAATGGGGATTTTTTTTTGTGTGTGTGTGTGTTTTTGTCTATCTGTCGTTCTGTTCGCTTTCCTGTTGTTTGTTATCAGTTGATTTCTGTCTTTATATAACTTTCCATCTAGTTTAATGTCTGTTTGATTGTTGCCTGTCTCTATCTATCAGATTTGTTTCGTCTTTCTCTATGAATATGTATCTATCTCTGTTTGTCTCTGTCTGATTTCAAAAATGAAATATTCATGTTTCTCTACACTTTTGTTTCTATATCTCTATCTATTTGATTGGTTGTCTTCCCTCGTCCGTCTATCGATCTAACTTTGTTTTCCCTCTTCTTTCTCCCTCGCTCTCATATTTCATCTTATCGTTTTGGTCTTCGTCCAGTGATTTAATTGATTCCTTCTCTCCCTCGATATCTTAATGGAGATTGTATCCATCTGTTTTTGTGTTGTTTTTTATCGTTTTTGTTTACATAATCGTTATCAGACATGTATTTTCTCGCTTGTAGATTTCGCTTCATCAATTCCTTTTCTCTGTTTTCCTTGGTTATTATTCTTCCCCCCCCCCCCCCACCCGTCTCCTTTTCATACTCTTCTCTTCGTCCCCCTTCTACTCTTCTTCTTATTCCCCTTCTTTCTTTTATTTTTTTTTCTTTCTCAAGGCTCAAGGTAAATTTTACTTTAAGCGTTCAAAAAAGAGTATTTGTTTGAATGTTATTTCTGTTTGGTACGAATAGATTTTTTGTTGTACAATTAGAGATTACTTCCGAAGTTCGAAGTCGGTTCGTTCCCTTCTTAAACAAGATTCACACAGTTCATAAAGTGGATTATAGGTTCGTTCTCAATCTGGTTCCTTTGTCCTAAGATCAGCTGTTGTTTACTTCATATTGTCGTAGCATATTGTTAAAAGGATTTTTTATTTTTATTTTTATTTTTTTTATTTTTTGATCGCTCAGTCTTGGAAGAGAAAAATGGATTTTAACGTAAGTTGATCTAAATGATTTGGTCAGTTAGTAGAGACGTTTCATGTGACCTAATTCATGGCTTCGAATACTAGGTCTCTCATAACAAAATTTGTGGATTCCACTCTGCAGTAGTCATAGAATTCTCATAAGAATTGAGGATGAACAGTGCTGTTAGATCCTCACTCTTTCGATTCCACAAGGTTTTAACCACCACCCAGGCTTAGTGTTTATCAATATCTGTTATTGTTATTTTGTTGCAACAAGGTATGCAAATTTTGATTTTTTTACCATACGTCTATATTGAAGGTTTAGTATTTGTGCATATAGACATTTACGTTCTATCCTTCTTTCTTCTGTATTTATGCGAATTATTACTTTCATTATTATTATTATTTTTTTTTTTTTAAGGGAAATTTATTTTGCAAAGAAATCTGTGAAAAGGACCTAGAATTATTATTATTATTATTATTATTATTTTTTTTTTTAATCAAATGATAAATCCTAAAAAGCAGCCTCAGATATCTTTAACTTGAGACTCATCCTTTCCTCCTTCCTCTCCCCCTAGTCATCCTCTTCTTTCCTGTTCTCTTCCTCTTCTTCCTCCTCTTCCTCTTCATCCTCGTCGTCCTCTTCCCCTCCTTGTTCTCTCCGCTTTCCTTATCCTTTTTCTTTTTATTTCTCAATTTCTATCCTTCACCTGTCTCACCTCCTCCGCTTTCTTTTCCATCTTCCTCTTCCTTGGTTTCCTCCTACTCTTCCATCTCTTCCTTCTCCTCTTTCTTTTTTCCTCCTCCTCTTCCATTTTCCTCTTTCTACTCTTCCTCTTCGTCCTACTTTTCCTCTTCCTTTTCCTCCTCCTCTTCCTCTTCCTTTTTTTCCTTCTCTTCTTCCTCTTCCCCTCCCCTTCCCCCTCTACCTTTTCTCCTATTCCTTCCTGTCCTTCTTCCCGCCATTGCTTACGCTTTTTCTCCTCCTTTCCATCTTCCTTGTCGGCCTCCTCCTTGTCGCTATGATCTTCCTTCTTTTACGTCTTCTTTCTTTTCCTCGCCTGTTTCTCTCTATATTTTTCCTCATGCTCCCTCGACTTCTCTTCCTATCATTCCTCTTCCCTCTTCCTTATGAACCATCACCACCGTCTTCCTCCCCCTCCTCCTTCTCTTCCTTCGTTTCTTCCCCTGCCTTATACTCATACTCTTCCTCCTCCTCTTCCTATTCCTTCTCTCCTTCCAATGCCTTATACTCATACTCTTCCCCCTCCTCTTCCTATTCCTTCTCTCCTTCCAATGCCTTATACTCATACTCTTCCCCCTCCTCTTCCTATTCCTTCTCTCCTTCCAATGCCTTATACTCATACTCTTCCCCCTCCTCTTCCTATTCCTTCTCTCCTTCCAATGTCTTATACTCATACTCTTCCTCATCCTCTTCCTCTTCCTTCGCTCCTTCCCCTGCCTCATACTCATACTCTCCCCCCTCCTCTGTCTCCTCCTCTTTCTCTTCTTTCGCTCCTTCCCTTGCATCATACTCATACTCTTCCTCCTCCTCT
>NW_028234430.1:8841349-8843849 GCF_977035675.1 Penaeus japonicus
TTCTGCTTGATTGGCAATTCTTGTTCATATTTATCTGCGTTAGATCTACTTATTCTCTAATTTGTTAGACTTAGAATTATCCTCTTTGAGGATTTTATATTTTGATTTACAGGTAATATGGCAGACTTGGTCAAATTGCATGAGTGCTGTGTCTATGATGTCACTGATCTCTTTGTTGAATAGAGCTGAAGTTTAAATATTATTGATTTCCAATACGTTTCCTTCCTGGACACGTCTAAACACATGGTTGTTGAAGAATAGGAGGTAAAGCATGATTAGAAAGATGAGGATGTATTGCAATCACATGCATCTGAAAGCGCAATGAAGACTTTTTTTTATATACTTTTAATTGAAGACTAAACTTATTCCATGTCATCTTATGTTGTCATACATAGCCTGAGAACTAGATATGATATATTTATTGGCCTGGTAAACTTGGGTGGCACGACATACCTGACATGACATTAGTGGTCATTCCTCCGGTTGATACGTATGTCATGTCATGAGTCAAACGGCTTTTTTTTTCCCCTCGAAGTGTGGTATATCATTAGCGGATAATAATAACAATAATGCTAATTATAAAACATGTCAAGGCGCTTTGGCTGAATAGTGTAAATAGGATTTTTGTTTTCTTCTTCTTTTTTATTAAGATAGGAGTTATGAAACATCAACATATGCCTGTCTTTGTTACCCCCCCCCCCCCCCCCCCCAACAAAAAAAAAAAAAAAAAAAAAAAAAAAATAAAAAAAAAAAAAAAAAAAAAAAAAAAAAAATAATAATAAATAAATAATAATAATAATACTTCCTTTACACAGAGTGTAATCCAAATGTTGAGTTAACAAGGAATCTATATAAGAAATACCATAGTATTACCGACAGGCGACCCGCAGTGCCTGAGACAGGGTAGGTAGTCATGAGCGTTCCCCGGAGGAATGGCCTTACGCTCTGCACAAACAGCCGGGAGCTTATTTGTAGAGATTAAGAAAAATGTCAGCAATGGAGAAAGGTCAGAAGTTAGCTTAAACGCATAAACGGGAATGGCTTGAGCAAATGAAAAGGGAACTGTTGAGGTTCAAAGCAAGGCCGGAGATAGAGATGTAAGTTGTCTTAAAAGATTTAGACATACGAAGAAGTAAGCTTAGTTAGACTTTTATTAAAAGAATGGAAGCAGAAAATAGAAAGATGATTTAGATAGGAAATTCCTAAGTTAAGTCAGAGATAGAAAAGTTAGATGGGAGGCTGGGAAGCCACATTGGAGAACTAGAGAGGAATATCAAAGTAACTAGTGACTAGATACTAGAATCGTACCAATGAATATTTTCGTGAGCTGGGCCACCATATTGTGTCGTGAGCGTGTTTGCTTGCTTTGAGGATTCCAAGAGAGAAGTTTTAATCAGTTTTTTCCCCTCCGGGGCTTATACACCGTCGTTGTGTTGCAGGGGAAAGTCTACATGGTTGCAACAGCTACAGTACTTTCATCTGTTTGTGTGTGTGTGTGTGTGTTTGTTTGTCTGTGTGTGTGTGTGTGCGTGTGTGTATGTGTGTGTGTGTTTGTTTAAGTGTAGGTGTGTGTTTCAGTGTGGGGGTGTGTTTAAGTGTGCGTGTGTGCCCGCGCGCGCATGTGTGTATGTGTGTGTGTGTATGAACGCGTTTGCATGATATATGTGTATGTGAAAAACAGTGTGCATGTCAAAAACAGTACATCTCTTGAATACGTATTCCTATGTCGACATATCCTTTCTGAAATTCTGCTAATGTTCTTGTTATCAGCATCCCCAGAATGTAACAGAAATTTGCCTAATAGATATACTGATATAAACCATTAAGATAACAGCTTTATCTGGCCGATCTTTCTGTTTAATATACATCAGCGCAAAATGACATCGTGATAAGGGCAAGATAACCTTAAAGTCGACGCCAAAAGAAAGAAAAAGAAAAGAAAAATTTAGTTAATTTCGTAAAGGCTAACAAAAACTCCCGAGCTAACTCTTTCATCCTTTAACTCTTCAAAAGGGTTAGTAAATAATAACTTGTTTATCGTGGGTACAAAAAATAATCATGAAATAAAAGACGATGAATACTTTATTTACTCGGCTCTTAAAAAGGGACAATTGAATGCAAACATGAAGCTGAAAAGGGAGAGGAGGTTAAAGGAATTTTATTTCGTCTTATTATACTCCTTCTCCCTATTTATTCACCTATTCTTTTCTTATTCCTCTCCTTTATTTATTCTATTTTTATTTTTTGTATTGGGCTGCCTTTCTATTCCTTTACTTTATTTGCTTTTTATTCGTCTCTTTTTCTTTGAATGTTATCCATCCTCTCTTATTTTTTTTAAGTTCGTTGTTTTTCTTTTCCTTTTACCTTTCTTGTTCGTTTGTCCATTGCGTTAGTCTTTCTTCCTATTCTTTTGTTGTTGTTGTTGTTGCTTTTGTTATTTTACTCTGTTCTCCTCACCGTTTTCCGTCTCTCTTGCGAATATTCGGATCATGTGTTTCAT
>NW_028234430.1:8873849-8876349 GCF_977035675.1 Penaeus japonicus
TCAATCACAGATAACAATATCAGTATATCAGTATTCTCTCTTTCTTGTTTCGTATGAATCTTCAAGCGCATGGAACATTTAGATTTGCATTTTCAGGGCCTTGTTTGCCTTGTGGCCATATCATATTTCAAATGTTTATTGACCGTGAGTAAGGTACAACTTCCAATTTATCATGGAGAGATATGTCTTGCTTCTGTTTTTGACTCTGGTTTTGATAGGACATTTGGTATTCAGAGGAGATATATGCTATAGTCTCTTTGGGTTCTGTGAATATATTTTCCTTAAAAAAAAAAAAAAATCAGAGAGTATGCGTGTATCTTATTTCTGAAATCATCTTACTTTTGATTTTTTTTTCTGATTAGCATTCATGCTATTTCGTTCCTTATTCCACTATTAGATAATAAGGTCCCATTATAATGTCTTTAGATGACTCACAGAAAGCATTTTACAATCTCAACCCTTTTGTATTTTCATTTTGTACTTTCGCTTTCACTGACACGCCTCAATAGGTTTTGTTTATTTGTTATTACCTTATGAGAACACAATATTTTGTGAATATCGTTATAGCTTATAATATCTGAACTAGTACTTGATTTTTATCTTCATCTGTCATGTAGGTATGTCCTATCTGGAATATTTATTGATTGCATGTTAAGTAATACGAATTATGTATCATGCAAGGAAAAATATTTAGTCTATAAAAATTATGCCAGCTATAGGCTATGATTTTACATCAGGGGGAAATACATGTTTCATATTTTTTACACAGTTGCCTTCCTCTCTCTCTCTCTCTCTTTTCTGTCTCTCTCCTCTCTCTCTCTCTCTCTCTCTCTCTCTCTTTCTCTCTCTCTCTCTCTCTCTCTCTCTCCCTCCCTCTCTCTCTCTGTCTAACTCTCTCTCTTTACGAGCATTTCTTCATTACAGAAGGGCTTCAATATCCGTTGCCTATTACAGACTTCTTCAGGCTGTTTGTCTACATCGCAGCAAATTCCTCTTCAGTACCCAAACCTCTACCATCTTAGTTTATTTTGAAGTAAAGTTGACCTACATCGCTTTGTGTGGATGAAGGATTAAAGGAATTAGTTTGTTTTTTTTCCTCTTTAATCAATCATCTTCAGATTCTCTTTCTTCTCTTCAAGGCTTTCATCGCGATGTTTGCTTAACGTAGCTTCACTATCATCCTCATTCGACTGAAATGAACAACTTTACTTATTCATTGATTCTTACTATCTTATTCAAAATATCAATTATCTATTTATTTTATTTTTGTTAGTTTTTTAATCTTCTCTCTTTGTTATTATCGTCAAATCTTCTTATCCTTTTATTTTTTTCTTCGAGAGTAATGAACAGAAATAACTAAAATTCTTTATCATCAAATAACATTTTAAGAATAAATAGATTTTCTATATATAAGAAAGAGCAACATATGGCGTAAATGCAAGTGCTTGCAGTCAACGAAGTTATGTAGTCTCATAATGAGATAAACTCTGTGGACACGTCCTGTCAGTTTTCATTATTCTATAGGTAATTATCCTATCCCTAACTTGCTTATTATTTTGTAAATCATATGCGTTCATTTGCATTTTACATGGCAAGAAAAAAGAAAAGTAAATTCGACATTCGATGGGCATACACCCAGCTGCATACAGATTATCAGATTGTTTCTATACTTTTTTGTTCATTTATGTTGCAATGGGTTTTATATTTTAGGAAATCCAAAATCCATCGGATACTAACTACATTGGACAAGCCTGCTACCTCTTTAGTTTTTATTATCTCTCTTTCTTTATTTCTCTCTCTCTCTCTCTCTCTCTCTCTCTCTCTCTCTCTCTCTCTCTCTCTCTCTCTCCCTCCATTCCTCCCTCTCTCTCTCTCTCTCTCTCTCTCTCTCTCTCTCCCTCCATTCCTCCCTCCCTCCCTCTCTCTCTCTCTCTCTCTCTCTCTCTCTCTCTCTCTCTCTCTCTCTCTCTCTCTCTCTCTCTCTCTCTCTCTCTCTCTCTCTCTCTCTCTCTCTCTCTCTCCTTTTCTCTGAAATTTGTGAATGAAATAATATATGAAATTCTAACAAATATTTTAGACTTATCTTGATTGGTGTTGTAAGTAAGTTGTAAGTAGCAGGAGTAGCAGCAGCAGTAGCAGTAGTATCGCTATTACGGAATATTTTTATGATCGTTATTATCAATATTGTTATCACTGGTTTCCTTCACATTGATGTTATTTCCATTCATGATATTTCCCAATTATAATGATTGGTATTATGATTATCATTACTCTTATTATTACTGTCATCATTTTTATTTCCGTCTTTGGTATCGCAGTGTCGATTATTTTCTCGCTGGCTTATTTCCAAAACTTTTCTTATTAGCCTAGCTATTGAAAGTAAACAAGCTTTCTGCAACATCGCAAGTCCCAATTCTAATTTGTTATTCATCTATCAAAACCCTTTGTGATTTATCTTAGTGCTCTAGTCACTACCAGTATAATATGTATTACATTTGTT
>NW_028234430.1:8891349-8896349 GCF_977035675.1 Penaeus japonicus
TTGAATATAATTGATTTTCCACGTGTTGACGAGGTCGCAATGTAAATGCCTCCGTGATCATTGGAACTGAAATATGCATTAAATTTGTTGCGAACAAAATATTCAGATTTTTGTTATATACATACCGTATTTAATTGTTTTAATTGTCAAAATGAAAGTTGGTGACCTTCTGCCCTACTGTATATTAATAGGACGAATATAAAGCGATATGAAATAACTGTTTGTTTTGTTTCCTTCGCTTTGTTTTCCTCTTTCTTCTCTTTGTCCTCCTCTTCCTTTTCCCTCTCTTCTGTCGAGTTCTCACTTTCTCCTCCTCCTCCTCCTACTTTTCCTCCTTTTTCTCTTCTCTCTTTCTTTCTCTGTTCGCTCTCTTTCTCTCCCGTCTTCCCTCTGTTCTTCTCCTTCCTTCTTCCTCCTTCTCTTTCACCTCTTCTTCCTCCACTCTCTTCGTCACCTACTTATCGTCATCCTCTTCCTTCTCCTTCTCCTATTCCCCTGTTCTCCTATTCCTCCCTTTCCTCTTTCTCCTCCTCCTTCCTGCTTCAAATATTCGTCCTTGCTTTCTCCTTTTTATACCTCCGCCCACCTCCCTGTTTTACCCTCTCTTTCAGGTCCTCCTCCCCCCACACCCACACCCACATTTCCACGTCCTTCTTACTCTCCTCCTCACTTCTCCTTCACCCGATCCTTATCCTTATCTTCGTTTTCTTACCTCTCTTTTTGTCTCCTCCTCTTCCTTCTCCCATTTTCTTCTCCTTCCTTCTCCTCCTTTACCCCCCCACTTTTTTTTACGCTTCTTCCCTCCCCCATTCCTTTTGCTACCTCTCCCCCCTGGAGGGGAAGAGAGAGAGAGAGAGAGAGAGAGAGAGAGAGAGAGAGAGAGAGAGAGAGAGAGAGAGAGAGAGAGAGAGAGAGAGAGAGAGAGAGAGACCGAGTGAGAGAGAGAGAGAGAGAGAGAGAGAGAGAGAGAGAGAGAGAGAGAGAGAGAGAGAGAGAGAGAGAGAGAGAAAGAGAGACCGAGTGAGAGAGAGAGAGAGAGAGAGAGAGAGAGAGAGAGAGAGAGAGAGAGAGAGAGAGAGAGAGAGAGAGAGAGAGAGAGAGAGAGGGAGGGAGGGAGGGAGAGAGAAAGAAAGGAAAAGATAGCGACAGGAGTTTCCACACCATGTTGATTCATGATCCAAGGCGACGTAAGAAGAGGCTTAAACACATAAGATAATTCTTTTGTCTCTGGTTTTATTTATCTTTATCCTTTACCTTTTTTTCCGTGATGGTGAGGAGAACCTTCAATGTTGCTTATAAGAGGCGGAAAGAGAGCGGGGGGGAAAAAATATGTATAAAAGTTATTATGGAGGCGTCGGAAAGTATTAAAGAAAATGGTGGAGAAAAATGGGAAGGGGGTACTTTCATAAAATAAGGCAAGAGAAAAAGAAGAAAGTTTAAAAAGGGATGAGAGGTGTAGCGAAAGAGAGAAGTGTGTGTGGGTTGGGGGGTCGGGGGTATGTTAAAAAGAAAGATACATAATCGTGATTTAATAGAAAAGGCGTGTTTGATTATGAATATATGTATACGAATATATGTGTGTGTGAAGATAGATAGATAAGGTATTATCTGCAGCGTCCTTATCTGCAATAACTGGCAATCAATCGCAGTCATTCGCTGCCATATTTCAAATCCTTTCAAGAGAGAGCTCCGCCCCCACACGCGTGCCAACCTATCCAATAGGGCCGCCAACACGCATGCGCGAACCATCGCCGAATGGTGAAAATGCTAAACACTTCCTGATTTTTATTTCATTTTGTTTCATGTCGTCTTAAAGATGGTTTACAGCAAACTTTATGTTTCGATGAAGTTTGATTATAATGGATAGCATATTATGCATTTCAAGACTTTAGTTCATAAATGAAAATGTAAAATAAATACCTCCATAAGTAGCTTTTATAAATGGGTGATAAATAACTGTTTGAATTCTTTGACTTGGATTAGATTTACTCTGTAATTCGTAAGAATCTGAATTTACCAAGTGTTTGATATGGAAAATACATAAACGAGAGCAAAAAATGCACTGGGTGTATTTTTGTATTCCTTCTTACGACATACTTCTATTTAAAGGCTATTAAAGAATATCGTCACAATCAGAGTAATGCGTTCGAATTTGTTTAAATCTTCACGGTCAGCAAGTGGTCTATTCAGAGAAAACTTTGGAATCAATCAACTCATGTAACTCATGTAAAACAATAAAATACTTGAGTTTAGTTCAATTACAGTGATAATCATTAATTTTAGCAAATAATGTGCACCGTGTAATATCCATTTTCAACACTACTTCAGTAATACACGCTTAATATCAACCTTATTCAATCGCCAGTTAAATGAAAAATCGACCCTACTGCGATGATACCTTCTGTGTTTAATTACAGTCAAAATATCATAAAGATATAAAGTATACCACACCTAGGTGAATAAGCAAAAATAAGCCTAGAATACGCCCGACAGTGAGTATGATCCGCCCACTAAGTTGAAATAATTGCTGATCGGAGCAGATAACGACAATAGATAGCATAAACAGATTTAAATTTTGAAAATAAAGGATAAATTTGAATATTTCCCTCTTTAAATCAATTCTCATTAATTTATCATCCGATGCATATCATAAAAACATAATGAACTATAAAAATAAATATCTCATTTACTAGATTGAGAACACGAAAATAGACATCACAGCTAAAATCGTAGCAGAAGTTGCAGCAACACGAATTGTTTTATATAATCTGCTTTAATCGGTTTCATGAATCCAACAACAACTGTTCCTCCATTTTTGCAACGTGAAGTCAATGTGAGTTTTTTTTTAGTTTTTTTTTTTTTTTACAAGGATATTTATGTCAGATATATACTAGAGCGATCTATCTTTATGATGATAGGTAGAGAAATAATTAAAGTAATAATGGTATTAGTAGTAATGATTATAATAGGAGTATTAGTAGTAATGGCAATGATATGAGTGTAAGTAGTAGTGATGATAATAGGAGTATTTGTAGAAATTATAATAATGGTGACAATAACGAAAATCATAACATAAACAATAGTAACAATTATGATAACTGTGTAATGTCAATAATAAAAATAACAATGATCATACAAAATAGAAATAATATAAACTATAGTATAATTGATAATGATAACATGAGTGTAATAAGGATGATAATAATGATGACATAAATATTATTAGTAGGGATAGTAATGATGATATTAATAACAATACTAATATTGATGATAAAAACGGTTATAATAATCGTAGTACTATTATCAACAATAAAAGTAACTACAATAATGATAACAACAGTAGTAATGGTAAATAGTGATAATGATAATAACAATGATGATGATGATAATGATATGAAGAAGGGGAAATTAAAGTTACCATCATCTAGTGAGAGACCTGAAAATGTCAAGAGAGAAATTATCCAAGGAGATAGCTTGTCACCTTTACAGTTTGTGGTATAACTGACTTCACTGACGTATTATAAACGGTATGAATAGCAATTCAAAGTCTATCATTCCTCGTTCATGGATGACCTAAGGCTTTTTTCTTTTCTTTTCTTTTTTTTTCTTCTTTGGTGGGGGGGGGGGGGGAAACGAAACATGACCAAATAAATTCACTGGTAAAGACTAGTTATCTATTTACTGGATACACAAGAATGGAATTTAGATTGAAAAAGTGCGGCGTGCTTATTCTGAAAAGAGAGAGAGAAAAAATGGTAAAACTAGTTGGGGTGACCCTACCCATATGGTCAGAAAAATGAGATTGATGCATAAATGAAAATGTAAAATATATACGAGGATAAAGAGCTGAATAGAATTAAGGAAGTTGAGATGAAGAACCAGTATAAGAGAAAGTACATAAGAAGACTAGATTTAGTTGTAGGATCAAAATTGATGGGAAGAATAAGATTGCAGCAATAAACACGTGTCATTGGTACATTATGGAGCAGACATTATTAAATGGTCTATAAGTGATATTCACAGGTGGTCTTCTCCCCAAAAAAGGTGGCCAGGGACTGATTAAAAGTTAAAAGGGAGGAAAATGCTCTAGAGCGTTATATCAATAATTCAACTGAATAATTGCTTCAAAGTCAAAAACACAGATGTAAGGGAAAGCGAAGAGAGTAGAAGTAAGACATTATATGAAAATGGAAGGAAAAAATGGCCAAATTGCACGAAAAATGTAAGAAACCACGGAGAAAAAGAGGATCTTGGACATGGCTAAGGAAATTTGAACTGAAGATCGAGACAATTCCCTTTTGAGTGTTGCACAGGAAGGAGCACTAAAGATAAATCATGTCAAACATCATATAGATAAATCAGCCTGGTCTCTGATGTGTGGGATTTGTGGTAAAAAAAAAAAAAAAAAAAAAAAAAAAAAAAGTGAAAGTGCGTCCCAAATAGTATATACGAACGAACAATACTTCTACAGAAAACTACACTATTAAGGACAGCGAGGGTATTGCGAAAAGTGCTGAAGTATTAGCAGAGAAAGACCCAGCGCTATGTATTAATGGGAAAAGACCCAAAGGGACCCTTGGTCATCGGTCAGCTCTCGATCTTTTAGATTATATGTGGGTGTAATAGCAGCTATGATAATAATGATAACAATAGTAATAGTAATGATGATAATAATAACAATGGTTATGATGATGATACTTATTGTCACTAATTATCATTTGTTATCGTTATTATAACAACACACATATAAAAATCTGTTATATGATAAAATAACAATAACAATATACTAAGACTAAGAGCATTAATGTGTAACATCAGATCACCAGTGATAACAAAAGAGTTTGTGAAAGTAATGGCTTTTGATAAACGAGGTTTCCAACTCACCTCTTCGCTGTTGCAAAAGGTGACTCCTACGATTACCCGACGCGTTTCCGAGGGACGTTTTAGAGGTTTATATTTCTTCTGTGCCATTATTACTTTTTGGTTTTCGATCTCCTTGC
>NW_028234430.1:8903849-8906349 GCF_977035675.1 Penaeus japonicus
GATTTTCCTCTGTGTGTGTTTTTGTTTCTTTGGGGTGGGGGATGAGGAGTGGGGGAGGGGGGAGGCGTGTGGGCGATACTCGTTCATTTGAGAACATTTGAAGTAAAATTGTTGAGAGTGAGACATACACAGAGAGATAGAAAGTGGGAGAGAGTCACACACACACACACACACACACATACACACACACAGAAAGAGAGAGAAAGAGAAAAGCAGAGAGAGAGAGACAAAAAGAGAGAAAGAAAGAGAAAGAGAGCGAAGCAGACAGACAGACAGACAGAGACCAAATTGAAACCACCTATGAATCCTAAAAAAAAAAAAAAAAAAAAAAAAAACCTTACCCTGCCGTTGATTACCAGGGAAATCCTGGGCTTAATATTCGTTCCTAATAGCAAGCAGGCATTCCTCCCCTCCTCTCTGCAACCAGGACAATTATGGCTGCCACTAAAGCCCAGCATTGTATTGAGACTAAGTAGATCACGTGACAACAGCGCTTCGCCTCAGCATTATCAAAGACATTAAGAGCTATTAACCTAAACAGTCGTTTGTTTGTTTTGCGTTTGGAGTTCGAAGCATCAGATGGATACACAACAACAACCCAAAGGCTATAGTCAAGAGACCTAAGGCTACAAATATGGTGTTTAAGATGTTGCATAACGGTGGCTCATTTAGAAATGTTTATGTCATCTTATGATTTTATTTTCTTATTTATTTTTGTTATTCTAATGATTAATGTTGTTGTTATTCAACTTCTTTATCGTCAGTGATGTTATTTTATCTTTTACTGTTTTTATTATCATTGGCAATATTGATTTATCAGTAATTACTGTTTTCATTAGCATGATTCTCTCTCTCTCTCTTTCTCTCTCTCTCTTTCTCTCTCTCTCTCCCTCTTTTCTCTTTCTCCCACTTATCAGTAATTGCTGTTTTCATTAGCATGATTCTCTCTCTCTCTCTCTCTCTCTCTCTCTCTCTCTCTCTCTCTCTCTCTCTCTCTCTCTCTCTCTCTCTCTTTCTCTCTCTCTCTCGTCTCTTTCTCCCACCCACTCTCTCACTCTCTCACTTACTCACTCACTCTCTCTCTCCCTCCCTCCCTCCCTCCCTCCCTCCCTCTCCCCCTCTCTCTCTATCTCTCTCTCTCTCCTCCCTCCCTCCCACTTACTAAATTAATGCAAGTTATCATAATTGCAAATGTCAAATGCTGCAAAGTGGAACATGCTTGAGGATTCAGAATACAGATGATTTTTTAAAATACAAATGTCATGGTGAAAGCGTTGTCATAATCAGTCGCAAAATTAAATGGATAATGCAAATACATCCAAGCAAAAAATGAATAGATAGATTTAATTTTATGAATATGTAATTCATTGTTGATAGACGGTAGTATGCGTATGCATATTGTATAAAATCATCTTCCATTATTATGATGATAATGATAATGATGATAACGATAGCAATATAAACACTAAAAATAATGATGAAAGTAGTAGTAATAGTAGTAATACTAGTAATAATGATAGTGATAATAACAATAGTACGAATGAAAATGATAAGTGATGATAATTATAATGATGATTAGTATTGCCATGATGATGGTGATGATAATAATGATAATGATAAGAATGAAATTATAAACGGTAATAATGCTGATAATAAAGATAATCATAATAATAAAGATAAGGGTGATAGTAATATTAAAAAACGGTATTGATAAGAATTATAACAATGATATGATGATAATTATGAAAATAGCAACGATAGTAACAATGATAACAATAAGGACAATAGTAATAATAGTAATGATACCACTACAAATAAAAGTAATAGTTATAATAAGTGACAATAACAATTATAATGATAACAAAGATAATAATGAAATTATGATGACGATACTAACAATGAAGATAATGATAATGATAACAATAAAAATAATTAAAACATAAGGGATTATGATAATGATAATATGATAATTCTGTCAATAATAACAATGATAATGATGATAATGATACCACCAACAAAAATAATGTAATAACAACAATTATATCAATAATGATAGTAATGGTATTGATAATGATAATGATGATAGTGATAATGATAGTAATAATTATAGTATTAATGATGAAAATGATGATAATGATAGTAACAGTAATAATTATAGTATAAATAATGATAACATCAACATAAATGATGATAATAACAATAATAGTAATCATATTAATGACAGTAACAAAAATAATAATGATGATAATAATCATTATTATCAATATCATAATCATAACAAAAAAAGGTAATTACAATCATAATAGTTGCAATAATAATGATATCAAAAACAATAGTAACAATAGCTGCAGCAAACAATAATAACAAATGTAATAATGATGACAATGATGATAGCAAAGATAATAGTAATAATTATAGTAATAACAATAACAACAATAAAAATAATGATATCAATACTAATAGCAATGATAATGATGAAAATAATGATATGATAATAATA
>NW_028234430.1:8911349-8913849 GCF_977035675.1 Penaeus japonicus
GCTGAAGTGATGCTGGAGAGATGCTGGAGTGATGTTGAAGTGATGCTGAAGTGATACTGGAGTGATGCTGAAGTGATGCTGAAGTGATGCTGGAGTGATGCTGAAATGATGCTGGAGTGATGCTGAAGTGATGCTGGAGTGATGCTGAAGTGATGCTGGAGTGATGCTGGAGTGATGTTGAAGTGATGCTGAAGTGATGTTGGAGTGATGCTGAAGTGATGCTGAAGTGATGCTGAAGTGATGCTGGAGTGATGCTGGAGTGATGTTGAAGTGATGCTGGAGTGATGCTGAAGTGATGTTGGAGTGATGCTGGAGTGATGCTGAAGTGATGCTGGAGTGATGCTGAAGTGATGCTGGAGTGATGCTGAAGTGATGCTGGAGTGATGCTGAAGTGATGCTGGAGTGATGCTGAAGTGATGCTGAAGTGATGCTGGAGTGATGCTGAAGTGATGCTGGAGTGATGCTGAAGTGATGCTGGAGTGATGCTGAAGTGATGCTGGAGTGATGCTGAAGTGATGCTGGAGTGATGCTGAAGTGATGCTGGAGTGATGCTGGAGTGATGCTGAAGTGATGCTGAAGTGATGCTGGAGTGATGCTGGAGTGATGCTGGAGTGATGCTGGAGTGATGCTGGAGTGATGCTGAAGTGATGCTGGAGTGATGCTGAAGTGATGCTGAAGTGATGCTGGAGTGATGCTGGAGTGATGCTGAAGTGATGCTGGAGTGATGCTGAAGTGATGCTGGAGTGATGCTGAAGTGATGCTGGAGGGATGCTGAAGTAATGCTGGAGTGATGCTGGAGTGATGCTGAAGTGATGCTGGAGTGATGCTGGAGTGATGCTGAAGTGATGCTGGAGTGATGCTGAAGTGATGCTGAAGTGATGCTGGAGTGATGCTGAAGTGATGCTGGAGTGATGCTGAAGTGATGCTGAAGTGATGCTGGAGTGATGCTGAAGTGATGCTGGAGTGATGCTGGAGTGATGCTGAAGTGATGCTGGAGTGATGCTGAAGTGATGCTGGGTGTTTTGAAGTGATGAGTGAGTGAAAGTGATGCTGAAGTGATGCTGGAGTGATGCTGGAGTGATGCTGGAGCGATGCTGAAGTGATGCTGGAGTGATGCTGAAGTGATGCTGAAGTGATGCTGAAGTGATGCTGAAGTGATGCTGAAGTGATGCTGGAGTGATGCTGAAGTGATGCTGGGATGATGCTGGAGTGATGCTGAAGTGATGCTGGAGTGATGCTGGAGTGATGCTGAAGTGATGCTGGAATGATGCTGGAGTGATGGTGAAGTGATGCTGAAGTGATGCTGGAGTGATGCTGGAGTGATGCTGAAGTGATGCTGGAATGATGCTGGAGTGATGCTGGAGTGATGCTTGAGTGATGCTGGAGTGATGCTTGAGTGATGCTGGAACCTGCCTGGTGATATATTAATGATATTGTCGAGTTTATTGTATGGATTTTATCAAAGGGTACATGATACTCTGGCAAATAAAACTTTGTGTGAATGTTACTGATTTTATGGTGTTTCTGAGATCTTCGTTATTGCTGTTATCATCATCCTTATCTTTATTTTTGTTATCATTATTAATTAATATGATTTTTTTCGCTTTTATTATTATCATTGCAATTGTTTTAATACCATGTTGAATTTTATCATTATTGCTATTATCATTATTACTATTATTATTATTATTATCATTATTATCATTATTAATATTATTACTATCATAATTCTTCTTATTATTATTATTATTAACATTATTACAGATGTTCCTATTATTACTATTATCATTGTCATTATTATCATATGATCATCATTATCATAGCTATTGCTAATCATATCATTATGATCATTATTATCAAGATTATATATATTTATCATCAATATCATTGTTATCATTATCGCTATCATTATCATCAATGATATGAGCATCATTATCATTATCATAATCATGCTGTATTATTATCATCATTACCATCATCATAACTATTACCATTATTATCACTACTGCCGTTGGTGTTATCAATGTTATTACCATTATTATCATTATTACCATGTTATCAATATCATCGTTATTAATTCTGTCATTATTGTTGTAGTAATTGTTATTGGTATTTTATCAGTACTGTTATTACTATAATCATTATAAGGATCATTATTATTATTACTATTATTTTGCTTATTCTCATGATCATCACTATTATTATTACAATCATCATTATTTTTGCTATTATCATGACCTTTATCACTGTCATAATTATTATTACCATCATTGACATTACTGTTAATGTCATTATGATCTATCAGCATTAATACATATGTCATTATTATTATCATCATCGTTATCATTATCATTATTACTATTATCATTGATGTTATTGTTATCATTATTATTCATCATTATTCCACTATTATCATCACTATCCTTAACCATTAACATTCTTCGTAAGAACATATATATATTGTTTATTACCGTTACCATCTTTGATATTATCACGATCA
>NW_028234430.1:8928849-8931349 GCF_977035675.1 Penaeus japonicus
ATTGCTATTATCATCCTAATTATTGTTATCATCACTGTTATGGTTATCATCATCATTATTGTAGTCATTGATATTATCATTATCATCGATGTTATAATAATTATTCTTATTATATCATTATCATCATGACTGTTATCATCCTCATTATTGTTATAACATCATGATCATCATCATCATCATTATCGTCTATTATCATCATCTATTATCATTATTATCGGTAATATTATCATTATTATCAGTATTATCAGTATTATTATCATTATCATTAATATTATCATCATTGTTATTATCTTACTATCGTTACCATTATCATTATCACTTATCAATATTATCCTCATTATCATCGTAATTACTATCGCAATAATCATCATTCTTATTATAATAATTGTCATTATAATCATTATTAATATCATCATAACCATCATTATTGTCATTATTATCATCATCATTAGTATCTTAATTATTATCGTTACTATTGCTGTTATTCTCATGATTAAATAATTGTCATTATCGTTCTTATCATGAATATTACTGCTATTATTGATTCATTATCATCATTTCATCATCATTCTTATTTATTTATTATTATCATTACTGCATTCAGTGTTTCACCATGATGAAGGTTTGTAGTTGAAATATCATGCTCTTATTTTAGATTATACCCTGTTTTCTTCTGCAATAAGGAATTTCAATCTAAAACCATGACATGATCTCCTGACCCCCCCCCCCACCCCCCTGCAAAAAAGGAATAATGATAAAAATGAAAATAAACAGTGCATATATATAATTTTTTTTTAATGATACGAAGAAGGAGACAGAAGAGGAGAAACAAATCGAAAAACAAAACAAAAGGAAGATAAGATGTTAAGATATCAAATAAAAAATGGAGAGTCACAAAGAAAAAAAAAGGGACGAAAAGAAGATAGAAAGAAGGAAACAAAACAAAAAAAACGAACAATAAAAAAACAAAGAAAGTTAGAAAGTATAAACAGCAAATATAAAAAAAATAAAAATAAAAATAGAGGAGAGTCAGAGAAAGAAAAGCAACAAAACAAAGTGGAAACGAAACGAAAACGAGACGAAAGTATATATATATAAAAGAAAAAAAAGGCCGACACCTTTTTTTTACCCACGACCTTCCAACACACCCTTAACACAGACCATCATTCGAATCAGTGTCTGGTAAAACACATAGTATTGGCTAACTTATCGTAAGACGCTTCAGATACTTGAGATATGAGCTGCGGTGAAGGTGACGCACAAGGAGGGGGGGAGGGGGAGGTGGGAGAAGTGGAGTGGTGAGAGGAATCGGAAGGAAGAGGGGATGGGGAGGAAGGGGAGGGGGGAGGGAGAGAAGTGGAGAGGCGAGAGGAATGGGGAGGAAGGGGAGGGGACGGGACGATGGGCTCCCGGGCGACTTGGAGAGGCTCGAGAGATAATCAGTTGTGTCGGTACGAGAAGGGGAGGGGAGTGGGGAGAATTGCAGAGGTGAGAGGAATCGGGAGGGAGGGTGGGGGGGAGATGGAAAGGGGGAAGAAGGGAAATGTGGAAAGCAGAGGGGAATAGGGAAGATCGAGAGGAGGAGCGGTAGGAAGGAAAAGAAGATGGAAGAGGGAGAAGGGAGGAAGGGGAGGGGGAGAGGAGGGACAAGTGGAAAGGAGAGGGGGGATGAGGAAAAAAGAAAAGTGAAGAAGGAAAGGGAATGGGGAGGGGAGGAGAGTGAAGAAGGAAGGGAGGGAGAGGGGAATAGGGAAAGAAGAAGAGAGGGAAAAAAGTAGCATGATAAGTGGAGAGGAGAGGTGGGTGGTAAAGAAGGAGAAGAGAAGGGGGGGGGGGAGGGGGGGAGAACTGGAAGAGTGGAGAGGGAAAAAATAGTTATATATATGTATGTATTGAGAGAGAGGAAGAGTGAGAGAGCATCTTGTCAAATATAAAAGAAAGCCTACGTTGTTTGAACAAAAAAACTTGGATTTCAACTGCTTCAGGGTTTGGGTTATAGGGGTTAATTGGGTCTATTCCATGTTTTTTCCATTCATTTTCTCATCATTTCATTTGAAGATTGTTACTCCGTGAAAGAAAAGCTGGAAAGGACTCTTGTTGATTATAAATAGCCATCGCCTCTGCTCTTCTCCGCTGTGTCTTTCTCTAGTTCCATCTCACTCGCGTTATCTCTCTCTCTGTCACACACACACACACATAAAGAGAGAGAGAAATATATATATAGATACATATATATATATATATATATATTATATTAGAATATATATATATATATATGTATGTATATATAAACATATATATGTATATATGTATATTTATATATTAATATATATATATCATTATATAATTATATATTATATATATATATGTATGTATATATTCTCAGGTAACATATATATGTATATATGTAAAATTTATATTTATATATATATATATATATATATATATATAATATATATATTATATATATATGAGATATATACATATATATATATATATA
>NW_028234430.1:8986349-8988849 GCF_977035675.1 Penaeus japonicus
ATATATATATATATATATATATATATATATAATATATACATATATGGTATATATATATATAATATATATATATACACACACATATATGTGTATGTATATATATGTATATATGTATATATATATATACTGTATATATATATGTATATATATGAATATAATATATAGATATATTTGTATATATATATAGAGATATATAGATAGTATATATATATAATATATATATATATATATAATATATATATATATATATATATATATATATATATATATGTATGTATATATATAACTAGTGGAAAATAGAGTCGGCAGCACATGTGGCATAATCAACACAAAATAGCATAGGGAAGTCCTACTGTTAGGTGTATTGGAGGATGTGTAGATAGTTGATAGATAACTGATTACCTGTTCAGCATCATTAGCTCTGTTCATTTACGATACACTTTTCGATATTAGCTACGGAGGCGAACAAAAATAACTCGTTTCCCAATGTAGTCTATCTTAAGATGAGGAATGGGAATAGATCTCCAAAATTATTTCCACTTCTCCTTCCTCGCATGAGAAGAATAAGAGCCCGAAAATTATCGTATAGCATGGAAGGCAATACAATAAAAATATAATGAAAATATTAACTTTTTCTTCTAATCTTCTTGTGTAGTATTTACTAATTCCTAGAAATAAAAACATGTAATACCTTCTGAAGGGAGATACCCTGCGGCCGTGTCACTTTCTATTACCATAATTAGCCCGAATTAGCTGGGAGGGGGGGGGATGGAGAGGGCGGGAGTGACCCCGGGGCTCGTGCGATAAATGGAAAGGATTTTATATTGAAGAGATTCTATCACAATAAGCGAGTCCACTACGATGATGAAGTATTTACCGAAGAAGGAGTTTGAGAGTCGTTTGTTTCGGTATATTCCTCTCTCATGGATTCTTAGTATGTTTTACAAGTTAAGGAGAAAAGTGAATGATAGACATAAAAAAAGAAAGAAAAAAAAGAGAAAAAAAGAGAAGAAGAAGAAGAAGAAAAAGAAGAAAAAGATTTGGTACTGTTTCTGCGTACACCCGGACCGGTGATTTAATTATGAGGTATTCTTTCATTTTTCGCTACGTGAATTATTTAGCCAGGCAATTTAATATTTTTCCTTCTAATGCATAACATTAGTTTCGCCGAAAACAATATACGTGGAAGTACGCTTCTACGCTGAGTAAGAGGACGAGGATGTATATTAAAATATTGAGGAATCTGCATTTTTTTAATGACATAAATAATCAGAAGCAACAACTCCTTATAAAGTCAGTTTCAGGAAAATGATTTCCACATCACTGAAACATTCCCATAAACTTGTTTGATACGCTGGACTAATAATAAAAATAAGTGTTTCAACCATAGCTGGGTACTGTCATTTCAACATGGTTAAGCTTAAAAGTTGTCCACGTGTTATTATGTTTCTAATTCGGAAGTTTAATCAACTTAATGATCCACTTTCTTCTTATACTTCATTTATGTGATTCTTCAGATTTTCTTTTAATCATTATTATTTTTTTTCTTCTAAAAAGTTAGTTAAATCTATTCCTAGTTAAAGTACAAATCCTCTATTTTCTTTGGTAAGAGTTTCCCTTCTCATTTTACAATTACCTGGCTTATTTTTCCCCCCACACACAACTTTTCAAAATAAGCCTGTTCATCATAATCATAACTCAAACTCAAACAGACCCTTGACTTCCGTAGTATGAGACAAGCCACGGGAACCACTTAAAAACGTACTTCAGAAGTTAATTACACTTCGGATGTCAAAAATGTTTTCCTATATATATCGTGACATATAAAGGTGCGATTTGAATGAGAATCAAATCCTTTGAATGAGAGAAGCAGAAAGTTGAATGAATGACTTGCATATCACCTGTAAGAACACAAGAAAATGGCTACTGCTTTGCGGCAAAAAGGTAATTAGAGAAATATGAAATCTGATTAACCGGAGATAGCAAGAAAACTTTAGAGAATGAAAGTGTATTTGAAAGAAAGAGAGAATATATGCGTATAAAAGAGAGAGAGAGAGAGAGAGAGAGAGAGAGAGAGAGAGAGAGAGAGAGAGAGAGAGAGAGAGAGAGAGAGAGAGAGAGAGAGAGAGAGTGGTGTGGTAGTGTAAGCCCGCAAGAGAAGGGGGGGGGGGGGGGGATACGCAAAGATAGAGAGAGAGTGTGAGAGAGAGAGAGAGAGAGAGAGAGAGAGAGAGAGAGAGAGAGAGAGAGAGAGAGAGAGAGAGAGAGAAAGAGATAGATAGATAGATAGATAGATAGATAGAGAGAGAGAGAGAGAGAGAGAGAGAGAGAGAGAGAGAGAGAGAGAGAGAGAGAAAGAGAGAGAGGATAGTCAAGTAGAAGACAGGCGCATAGTAAACAAAGAAGCAAAGAAAGGACAAATACGAAAGGAAGAAGAAGAAGAGAAAGCATATTTAGTTGTTTAGAATAAGAATATTTAATTAATTGTTAATAAATTGAA
>NW_028234430.1:8998849-9003849 GCF_977035675.1 Penaeus japonicus
ACGAGAAAGAGAGTAGAGAGAGAGAATGACGAAAGAGAGAGAAGTGGGAGTAGAAGTAGAGAGAGTGAGAGAGAGTAAGATAGGTAGAACGAATGTGAGAGAGAGGAGAGAGAGGACGAGAGAGAGAGAGAGGAGAGAGAGGGGAGAGAGAGTGAGATAGAGGGAGAGAGAGAGAGAGAGTGAGAGAGAGAGAGGAGAGGAGAATGGGGGAGCAGATGAGATGGGAGAGAGAGAGAGAGAGAGAGAGAGAGAGAGAGAGAGAGAGAGAGAGAAGGAGAGAGTAGATAGATAGATAGGTAAATTAAAAGATAGATGGTAAATAGGTGGATAGATAGAAACATATAGACAATAAGTACAGAACATTACGTACAAAATATAAAATAAAATGAACACAATACACACACACACACAACCAACCAACACATACACTTTTATATATATATATCATTATACTACCATACATACTAACAAACAGCATACATATTATACATTAACTATATATAATTTCTATATTTGTATATATATATATATAAATATATATGTATATATATAAATATGTAATATATATATATATATATAACTATATATATATATATATTTATGTATATATATATATATATATATATATATATATATATATTATATATATATATTTAGATATATAAATATGTTTTGATCTATGTGTCGTGTTGTGTGTCTATATCTAAAAAAAAGCATTGATATCTATGGCATATATATATATATTTTATATATATATATATATATATATATATTATATCTAAACATATTATCTACATATATATTTATATATAATATATATATATATATTATTATATTATATCTTTATATATATCTATTTCATCTTTTATATATACACACCGACCGCACCATACATATTATATATATATTCACACACCGGAACAACCACACACACACACACACAACACACACACACAACACCACACACACACACACCCACTACCACACGCACACACACACATATCATATGTATGTTATGTATATATATTATATATATATATATATATATATATATATATATATATATATATACATATATATATATGTATGCATGTATGTATGTATGTATATACACATGTATGTGTGAATTTGTGTACGGGGTATAGTGTTTAAATCTATACTTGATGACAAAACAATCATTCCAGGAAAGAAGAAATAAACCCATATGAAACAATCTAAATCAAACCGTAACTAAGCAAACCAGAAACAAACAAACAAACAAAAAAAAAACAACAACTAAATCATCTCTACATATCATTCATATTAGCCACCATACCAAAAAATATTAACATCCCATCAACTGCGCCCCCATCATATTTTTATTTTTATTTTTTTTTTGTAACACAGTGGGCTAAATTCAAGTGATAAACCTTACAACATCCCATTTTCCCGACGAGTACGCAGGCCTGACTCATGCTGGGAGGGACAGCATTGCTCAATCTATAAAAACTTATAAGCGCGAGAAGTGTCTGTGGTCTATATATACCTTATAGACTGCGGGTCTGGCTTACTGAGTTGGGTTATTCACAAGGCAACGCTGGAATATAGAAAACAAGTCTGCGTACCCCGTCGGTATAGAAAACCATGTGTTTCTCTTCTTATATAAAACTATTACTTAACAATGGTAACAATTAAACTTATACAATACGCAATGGTTACATCTTCACTTATCATCTGAAACAGATAGTGGACTTTCACACATCAATGTATCATTTTTTTTTTTCCATTTAAATTTATTTTTGCTGAAAATAAATAATATTTCAGGCGTTCCTCCTCAGTGGTGGATAACATATCTAATTTCTAACTTTGCAAATACGCAGGCAAAAAACTTTGATTCTATAACATATAATTATCGTATAGAATACTATATATGGACATTATAAGCTTCAGAAACTTTGTATAACGTCCTACTGACGATATATGCTCCCTGGTGCAAAGACCTTGAAAAACAACATTTCACCCTGGTGCTACAGAACTCCTAATGCAACCAATATATACATATATAGTTTATTTCATGATTCATTCCGAATATAATGAGGCTTTCATCGTGTTCAATAAAAAGTAGTAAATCATTATCAGCAACACTAAAGGCACGGGAACCTTATCAACACTTTGTCAATCATGTTTTAGTCTATTTAGAAAAAAAAGTCTAATCAAATTCTATCCCAGCTCAGATTATAATTGTTTTTTTTTTTTTCTTCATTAGTTAGATATAGCTAGTAAAGGCGTAATCATTATAAGGTGTATATGCATTCAGATACACAATTGTTTATATAAAGGTTTAACATTGTGGATTTCATAAAAGCAAAGCACTTCAGTTGTGGCTTATAACGATAAAGAGAGAGCATGAGGAGAGAAGAATTATCTCTAAGAGACTCCGACATTCAACCGACCGTTGGCTGACACCGAGCCGTAGTTCAGGGACCTTTTATTTCTCACGTGGGAACACTTTGCCGTCTTCTTCTTCTTCTTCTTCTTCTTCGGCACATCCTTCCAAAAGGCTGCAACTGCTCGTGCGTCTCAAGAAAGCAGCTGGGCTCCTCCCGGGAACAGATCGGTGACAACCCTTGCAAAAGCTTTTTTTTTTTTTGACTACTGAAGGAAAAGATATCTTTGTTTTGAAATTTCTATGCGGCAACCTGGGAGCTGGAAGAGTAAGAAGATGCTGGTTCTTAGCACGCTGTCCGTTAGTCCTTCTCCTGTCCTGGGGCCTCGCGTCTCCAAGTCATGGGGTTCAGAGACACAGCAGGTGTTCAGCTGAGACCCTACACAGCTGGGGACTAATGTTAGGTCCTGTCGCTGGGATGCAGCAACGGCCCTGCCCTATGGTGCTATCGCAAAACTGTTCTTACGGTGTACGTGTGACCGCTTGTCACTGTGGTGCGTCTATAGCTAAATACGGAGTTGACATACTGTGCTCACGAAACAGCATAAAATGAGCATCTCTTCACTTCGGTGCAAGCTAGAGTGTGATGTTTTACCGACGTGAGAACCGCAGGGAATGAGTCCCAGAGGCTGTCACGCAGCCGATGTTGAGATCAAGTCACACACGCTATAGTTATGTGCTGCTGTGCATTTGCACGCCACGGAGGCCGTTGCTGTGGTGCTGACCAGCTGGTGTTGAGTTGACGACGGAGACTCCTCTACTGCGGTGCTGACTAGGCTAAGGTCTGTCCAGCGTACCTCTAGACAAGGATCTCGCGAAGCTTCAGACGGAGAACACAAGATCTTGACCTTCCATTTACTCACCGTTTGACTTTCCAGTTTGCTTCTGGTAATTTGTAAACTAGAAGTTAGGAAATGTTGTATATATATAATATACATATGAGTGAAGGACTTATTTGTACTAAATCCACCAGAGTAACAATAGAGTAAGTATCACACTCAATAGGGAGTCGGGGTGAACACGGAGAAATACGCCGTACCTATAAATGAATGAATAGTTCTGTGAATGTGGCTCAGTCGCTGTCATATTTTTCGATCTTGAAACATTTTTTTTGTTTTTTGTTTACACGTTTTGTGAAAATCATACTAATACCGTTTGTTAAAAGAAATATATATATGCTTGTATATATATTTATAGATATATATTTATATTATATATAGAGAGCTCTTTTTCAACGTTTGTTTGTTCCATGCTTTATACCATTATTTTTTTCCCCCTGTGTCAAAATGTTACTCAGTCACTGAGTTATCGACCGTAAGAGCCAGAGAAGCACCTGGACACGGGAGGTCTGCAGAGAGACCGCCGTTACACTGTCAAACGTAACACTGTCTGACCTGATATGTAGCTGGTGGGTGGGCCGGGACTTGGACTCTGTGTGTCTGGAGAGTGCGTGAGTCAATGAGTCAATGAGTGAGTGTTTGTGTGGGTTTGTGTGTGCTTGTGTGTGTATGAGTGTGCTTGTATGTGTGTTTGTGTGTGTGTGTGTGCTTGTTTGTGTGTGTGTGTGTGTGTGTGTGTGTGTGAGTGTGTGGGTGTGGGTGTGTGTTTGTGAGTTTTGTGTTAATGGTTCATGGATGTATGAAACAGATCCAAATATGTGAGAAAGAGAGGGACGAAGGGTGGGAAAGAGAAAGAGAGAGAGAGAGAGAGAGAGAGAGAGAGAGAGAGAGAGAAATAGGGAGAGAGAGAGAGATAAATATACATAAAGAAATACATAGATACATACAGAGAGAGAGAGACAGAGAGAGAGAGAGAGAGAGAGAGAGAGAGAGAGAGAGAGAGAGAGAGAGAGAGAGAGAGAGAGAGAGAGAGAGAGAGGGGGGGGGGCAAAGAACTATAAGATAGAAATGTACGTGTTTTAAACGCGTATGTTATTCCCTGTATTAGGCACAATGACCCTTCCTTTTCAACCAAACGAGGGCCACCGACCGGTACGACAGCCTTACCAGACGGCGTGGCCACGAGACGCGGTCTCACACCACGACCGGTTCCAAGGGCCACCGCCCAGGGCCACCGACGCAGAGACCGGTCCACCTCACTAATAAGCGCTGATACCTATTATCGTCCTGCAAGACCCAAGTAATTCCTCTACTGAGTAGTGGCCGTCTTGAGTTTTGTGTCGAGGTCCACCTGGGACTTCATCCTTGAGGAGCACCACCTCAGTAACAGGAAGAACTTGGTCTTCTAAGCAGATTGTTCAAGAACGATCAACTTGAGACGATGTGCGGGTGTGTATGTGTCGCGCCTAAGTGCAGTCAAATTCCGCCTGGGTTTCTTGACTTCCTTAGGCCATCCCGGGACACCATCTACCGTATTGATGTTCTTAAACAAGTCTGTTCTCTGACCTGGGCATTATTTTCATTCTACTGACGGCAGAGAACCAGTCAAGGTAGCCTCTGTCACCCTCACGGTAGCATCTCAACAGCGTCGTGCCATAACTTGCCAGAGAGCGGAGAATACTGTCAGAGCCTAATAACTTCCCGAAGAGCACCATATTTGCAAAGGAGTATCGAAA
>NW_028234430.1:9021349-9023849 GCF_977035675.1 Penaeus japonicus
AATGTATCCTGTTGAACATTTCTCAGCTGATATGTCTCAGTGCAAACCCAGCCCTGGTGCGACCTAAAGCTATTTCAAATCCCTTTCTTTCTCATGCAAAAGATGTCCTTTCTACCGCACGTCTGTGATAGGAAGCGCGAGTGCGGTGACCGCTTAAAAGTATCATCGCATCATAACAAACTAAGAAAAATATCTTTTTTAGAAAAAAATATTTAGTTGAAAAAAACTAAAAAAAAGGAAGGATTTGAAAAAAAGGACATGAAAAAGGAACTATTTGAAAAAAAAGGCGTTCATTGCAAGGAACGAAGGATTTTTGTTAATCGCAAGTTTAAAATTAGAATAAAAAGGCTTTGAATTTTGTTAGCAAGGATAGTCAAACGAGAGAGAAAACAAAACGAACACAAGGCAAACCAAAAGAAAAAAAAAGGTGAAAAGAAACGGAACGAGAACAATCTCTCGCCTTTTTTTTTATCATTAGAACGTTAGTAATAACCAATAATGATTGGAAAAGAAAGTAAATGAAACGGTCAAATGAAATCAGAAAATCGCAAGGCTACAAGGGCTGGGTTGAGGTCTAATTAAAAACTCTCTTTTGCGTCATGAATCTGGTTCTGAGTTGCACCTCTGGAATTCACTCTACTTACCATTATTCCAGTTGTCACCGCAATACCCCTCCCACAGTATGTATTTGGGACTATATCACCGTACCCCACGGAAAGGAATGTGATCGCTATAAGCCACATGGCGTTCAACAAATTGGCATGTTCTTCATCATGGTACCTGTATGGGAGAGTGAGAGACCAGTGGCAGGTAAGAGGGAGAGACGATGCCACTTACCATGATCCCGCACGCCACCGCAATGGTCCTCCCACAGTACGTGTTCGGAACAATATCCCCGTAACCCACACATAATATAGTGACAGCGATGAGCCACATAGCGTTAAGCAGATTAGCATGTTCTTCATCGTGATACCTATAGAGTACAAGACATGACCATTAAGTGTGAAACTCCCGGGACTCGCCCAGGGTAAAGTCAACCACTGAACACCAATCAGGGTGGACAACAACCATTAGGGGGCGTGGTTACATTATCCGGGTGATTCATTGCAAGAACATGATTGGATGCAAACATTTAAATGGGAGTGGTTTGATGCCAAGGGCTTAATCTGACGGTATACACCAAGCAGGCCGTTACCAGGACTACACATCTACATGGCTATTGGCCAGGAGGAGTCGAGAGAGTGAGAGAGACAACTGCTGGCTGGACGTGACGGGAGACGCGTGGTATAAGAGCACGTGACGGCGACAGTTAAGACCATGTGTTCATAGCTGTACTATATTGTAGTTTAAGACTTGAGCCCTTTCTTTACTTTCTGAAGCCCATTACACACAAACAAGCGAGCTCTTTGGTATAAGCGAGTTCCCTTGAGAGGAGACAATAGGGGCTCATGGAGGACTTTCTTTGATTTAGGGAGCCCTTAACTGAGCCCTATACGTACTCCGGGCCAGTTCCCATCGTGGCCGCAGCAGCACGACACTGTAGCCCCAACAGTGCCTGCGGGAGCCACAGTTTACCGCAGGCACCCCGCAGCACTCTCCTAATATGTCACTCGGTGGCACCACACAACCTCTACTTTGCCGACATAGCATACTTGAAGAGGGGGAAAAATAACAGAATAATGATAAACTTGAGAGGGAGGATAATCATAAATGGGCTGATCACCTTGATGACCAACCCGGGAACTCTGTGATGCAAATTGAATCATTGGTTAAAAAAAAAAAGAAAGATAAAAAGTCTTCACGACTGTTAAATGAAAATGAAAATGAGAGGAAGATAATCTACCTGTAATCGTCGTCTTAGTTTCACTGATAGACAGTATCTTATATTTACAAAGTCATTTATGATAAGCATGCTAGGCGGTAAAGGAGAGGTGGTGTATTGCAATACTTGACAACTAGTGTACCTCTAAGTTTTGGCGAAGCGTTGGGGCTACTGTGTCTTAAACAACCATATATTATAAGGCATTAAAATAATGTATTGACCAAAAAAAATAATGGTTACTAATCTAAAAGCATAAAATATATATATATTCTTTTTTTCATCTAAAGAACTGAATAATGTGACTAACTAGGCATAAAGAACCAAAAAGGATCTATTTCTAAATGCCATTGACATGACCACTTATTCCTGTGAGAACACATCATCCAATTACTAAGATATTACTCAGTAAAGTACTCTAGCCCAGCGAGGAGAGGTCATTAGAGGGCGATTGCATGATAAAGGTCATACTAGAGGTCAGCAACTAGGCTACTGATTCCGCTTGGTCGAAGGGCTTGAGCACAATACTGGTGAATGACTAAAGGAATGAACTGGTTTCTATCTAAATTCAGGTTAAAGAAATTATATATATACATACATACATATATATATATATATATATACATATATATAATATATATATATATATATATATATATATATATATATATATATATATAT
>NW_028234430.1:9028849-9031349 GCF_977035675.1 Penaeus japonicus
TGAGCCATTTGTTAGCGTAGGATCTCACCTCGGAATCCTACAGGAACCCAGGGATCTCGCCGTTGGGTATGTCTAAGGTCGTGAAAATAAGCTAGTACTGGAGACCCTGTAGGATTGGTCTTTGTCTGGCAGGATGAGGGAATTTATGCTACACATTCATTTTAATATGACTTGCATCCCGCTCTTAGGATAGGATTGCTACCTTACCTAACATGCATAACACTGATAAAATTAACCTATAGGTGGATAGATATTCTTTCCCTCTTTAGTACTAAAGAATTAAGGTTCTATCGTGAATGCATGGCTGATCGTGGGTGGATAATCAGGCCTTAGAAAGTCTTAGAAGGGAGACAGAACCGAAGAACCTAATTATGTCCCAATTCCCCAACACACTCACACACACAAACACACACACACACATACACAAATACATACACACACACACACACGGACACACACACACGAACACACACACAAACACACGAACACACACACAAACACACACACGAACACACACACACACACACGCACACAAACACACACACCCACACTCCCACACACTTAAACACCCCCCCCCCCACCCACACCTACACCCACACACACACTTCCATACCCCTCCCCCCGGTCCCCGACTGACCTTAGAGTGTAGCAACATGACTCGACATATAAGGTAGAGCCGCAGGAACATTGGCAAGGAGAGTGTGATGTCGATCGGAACCCACTTGGAGTCGACGACACCGCCATGGTTGGAGAGCTTCGTGGTCCAGAAGAAAGTGTAGTCGCCAGGGATAGGATGCACCGCGCAGATCATAAGCTCCATCCCTATCCGCGCTATCCTTTGCCACGTCATGGCGATTCGCCAGTCGTCCGCGCAGTTGTCAATCATGAATAACTGTTGGAGGAAAGATTGGCGTTAGGTTTGTGGGAGGTGAGGGTGGGGGGAGGTGGTAGGGTGGTGGGTGAGGGGTGGTGGGTGGTGGATGAGATGTGTGTGTGTGTGTGTTTGTGTGTTTGTGTGTGACTTCAATGAAATACAGTAAACAACATAGTAACATTGAAAACACAACTTATTTTTCTCAGTAAAATAATATATTGGGAATGTTTTTTTTACCCAAACCAACAAAACAATACCAACAAAAACAACAACCACTCTATTACAACCGAACATCTCTTCGTATCCACAAAAAAACGTAATTGGCTTCACGTAAAATGACAAAAGATTCTCCTTTGCCATAAACCTTGATAAACGACCCACTCAACAACATAGCAACAGGAACACTCGAGGCGCACAGGATGATGCCGAGAACACAATCATAGAGTTAAGTATAAGTGCCTCAGTTATTGGTCCTCAAAAAAAAAAAAAAAAAAAAAAAAAAAAAAAAAAAAAAAAAAAAAAAAAAAAAAAATGGAGGGCATAAGTGACTGACGGATGTTGGCAAGGGCCGTAAAGGGAAAAACAAAAAAATCATAAACGAAAAAAACAAGAATACATATTAGAGCTCTGGCCAAATCATGGGGAGCGGAAGGGAGCTGACAAAGATGAAGGAGAAAGGGAAAGGGTAACCCAGTGAGGCAGAATAGGACGGTTGTCCATTCTAATATATGTTTATGGTTTAGATATGAATCAAGTGATGTATGTTGTCCACTTCATATGATGAGACCTAAGAAAATTTTGCAATATTGATCTAGAAAAATTGTATGAAATGATGACCCACGGTATTGATAACATAGAAACTCTGGAGTTGTTTAGGTGTTATTTAGGTCTCACAATTTTGAATATGATAGGCCTATACTTTAGATGCGAATACATTGATAAACAAAAATATGAAATAAAATACTGTTATAGCTATTTGTTTATTGTTTTATGATAAAAAGTATCATAAAATATAATATATGATTGGTAGGCCCATGTTACAAGTTTGTGATATTAGAAAAAAATATATATATATCACAAATTGTCAATGTTTAGAAAATGTTTAAATATTTCTTTATATTTTATACAAACGTTACCTTACAGTGACGTCACGGCTGGATTCGATGTTGATAAAGAGAAGAGATTTGTGTGTTTGGTGAGAATGAGCTGTTTGTTTCATCATGAAGGATACGCTAAGTTTAAAATATTAAGCTCACATTCATCTCTTAAGATTTTTTATTCACATTTATTTAGATTTTTTTATTATTCATCGTGTAGATATGTAATGCTTGGAGTTGAATCATATTTTCCAGAAATGCATAATGTCAGGCTGTTTTTTGTGATTTTCCGTAGAAGTAAATAGATTTTAATTTTATTGTATCATATTCATTTTTTTCTTTAATATTCCCTAGGTGTGATACAATATGAAAAACTTCCTGCTGGAAAAATGCTTCCTCAGTTTATTGTTTATTGTATTTTCTGTTATGGTTTTATGTTTCTTTTATGAATATGATATGATTTATTCCTACTATCTCTGTCCATTTCCTTAGTAAATTCTTATATAAAGCATGATTGTGATATACATAC
>NW_028234430.1:9043849-9045619 GCF_977035675.1 Penaeus japonicus
GACACAAAAAAACCGACCCATTCCCCGCCCCATTCCTCCCCATCCCCACCCCTATTCCCCAACCCCCCCCCCCCCCAGTACCCTATCCCTAACCTCACTCTCCCTCCCTCCCTCACCCCCCTATCCTCCCACCTCCCCTCCAACCCTCCTCCTCTCCCACCCCACACCCCTCCTACCCCCCCCCACCCCCTCCTTCCAACCCCCCCTCCCTATCAGGAGTCCCCCCCACCCTCACCCCCCCCCCCCCCCCCCTCCCCTTCCTTCCCCCCCTCCCCCCCCCCCTTCCCCCCATCCTCCTCCCCCACCCTCCCCCTCCCCTCCCTCCCCCTTTCCCCATCTCCAACCCCCCCCCCCCCCCCCCCTCCCCTCCCCCCCTCCCCCCCCCTCCCTCCCCCCCGCGCCCCACCCCCCCCCTCCCCCCCCCCCCCCACCCCTTCTTCCATACCCCACCCCCCCCCCCTCCCAACCCCCTCCCCCAACCCCCCCTCCCACCCCTCCTAAAAAAACCCCCCCCCCCCTCCCCCTCCCCCTATCCCCTGATTCTCTCTCCTCAAACTTGCAGCTTCACCGCTCTCCGCCTCCTCCCCTCTCCTCCCCTACCTCCTACCTCAACCTTCCGCCCTTCCCTTCCTCCACTTGTCTCCCCCCTCCCCTCTCCTGGGGGGGAGCGTAAAGAGGTGTGGTGTGGAAAGAGTTGATAAAAGAATGAACGAAAAGAGAAGCCAGCAGAGATAGGAAGGACAATCAAACTCCTCAAATAAATCTCCCGCCTCCATCTCCCCCATCTCTCCCCTCTCCTCCAAGTGGTATAAAGAATGATAAGCATACGAAGAAGAAAGTTCATCCATTAATCCGTCCGTTCCAACCCACCTATCTTCTCCCTCCTCCACCCCCCCTTCACCACACCCTCTCCCTCCCTCCTTGCTCTCCCTCCACCATCTCCTCCCTACCCCTACCAACTACCAAACCCCTCCACCTATCACCCTCTCCCTCCACCATCACCCTCCCCCCAATCCAACCTCCCTCATCCCCCCTCCCCACACACCCCTCCCAACAGCCTCCGCAGCATAGTAGAAACAAAACCCTCGGCAAAAAAAAAGGCAGTGCAAAAGAAAAGAAAAAAAAAGAAAAAAGAAAAAGAAAAAGGCAAGCCCCTGGCCCTGGCTCCGTGACAGGCAAGTCCTCAGGGACATCTTACCCTCGCTGTTCCTTGGACCTTGGGTGGCTATTGGCTACAGGAACCCCGGACTACAACGTGTGGTGGAGGCTGGGGAAAGCGTAACTAGAGGAGGGGGGAGGTTGGGGTTGGGGAGGGATAGGAATGTGTGTGTGGTGTGGGGGGGGGGGGTGCAGCGAGGGATGGGGATGGGAGGGAGGGCGAAGAAGGGAAGTGAGCAAGGGGGGAGGGCGGAGGGGGGGGATATAGGAGGGGAAAGAGAGGAAAAAAACGACATATAGTGAGGTGCGGTGATGGTGATGTTTGTAAGAGAAAGCAGAATACACACACACACACACACACACACACAGTCCTCTGTTCCCTTAAGTGGAAAGAAAAGGAAACAAATACTTATGAGTTATTAGTCTCACAAGGCAATTGTTCATAGCAAGAAAACTATTCCACTGAGCAACAGTTCCCTTAATTAAAGCAGGCACAAAATTAACACCTTTTTCTCCTTTTACTCTGTGTACATTATGTTACTCTCTGCCCGTCGTTTTTCTGATCTTTTCCAATGACACATCCCACACACACACACACCACACACACACACA
>NW_028234430.1:9045719-9053219 GCF_977035675.1 Penaeus japonicus
CTTATGCGTATTACTTTCTTCTCCCCAGATGTCTTTTAAACTTTCGGGTTGTGAAAGAGCCATAAAGTTGAGATAACATGAATTCTTACAAATTTGCCAAACTCTTGCTCGTACAGCGGTACTCGTGACTGGGTCCCTTGGAAAAGTCAAATTCTTCATTAATTTTCTTTGAATCTCACTTTCTTATGTAAGATGCTTTCTTATGTAAGATGCATATCAACATGATGTGTTTCGATTAGTATCTATTTGAGAAAAGCATGATCATTTTTCAGAATTTTATTTTTTGGGGGAATATCATTGATCAGATAGTGTTTTGTTGTGTCTTATTCGCTAAGGGTTTGTTATTGATAGGTGTGGCGTAATAATCGAAGAGATATAAAGTTCGTAATTCTCTAGAATATTATCTAAAATTCCACTCTCTAAAAAAGATGATCAATTGTCAATCCTATAACTCTGTCACACCAACAAACACACACACACACACAAACACACACAAATACAGAAGTACAAGCACACCAAACTTACACCAAGAACAAACAAAAAACAGCAACACACAAAACGAAAATAAAGACAAAGGCAAAAAACAAAAACACACATACACAAAAACTCTTAGCAACAATGCAATTCCAACAAACCGGTCAGTGTGAAGAAAACACACACACACACACACAAAAGAAATATATATATAAATGAAAAATAATGAACTCGCTATCATCCCCTCGCAGCCGTGAGCTCCAAACTGCAGTCGCTCATGCACAAGAAAAAACCGTTGCAAGTGAAGAGGAAGATGTTGCAAGAATCTCACACTCGAGGAAGACATTGCAGCGATCTCATCCTATAGGGGAAGGAAGTTGTATATACATATGTGTATATGTATATATATATATATATATATATATATATATATATATATATATAATATATATATATATATATATATGTGTGTGTGTGTGTGTGTGTGTGTGTGTGTGTGTGTTGTGTGTATACATATATATATATTATATATATATATTATATATATATATATATATATATATATATGTGTATATGTATATATAATATATAATATATTTATTATATATATTAATATATATATTATATATATGTATATTTATATGTATATATATATATATATATAATATATATTATATATATATATATATATTATATATATATATATATATATATATATATATATATTATATATATATATACATATATACACATATATATCCATATATATATGTATATATATATATATATATATATATATATATATATATATATAAATAGATATGGATGTAGATATATATATATATGTGCACACACACACACACACACACTACACACACACAAACACACACACAAACACACACACACACGCATACACACACACCTACACACACACACATACGCTCACACCCGATCATACACGCTGTTTGTATGAATCCGCGCGAGCGTGTGTGTGTATACGTGTGTAGAAGCGTCCTTAAGAATGTAAATAAGTCTACAAATGTATGTAAATAGAAAAAAAACACAGTACCAGTACCACGATCTTTGCCGCGACCAAAACTCCTCAATAAAAATCTTCTGCGGATCCATGCATAAGAAAGTTTGTATCGAAGACCGTAAAAAAAAAGGGGTCGGGGAAAAAGTTGTGTCAACCAACTTTCCCCGCCAATGGCCCGACCTTCCTGCGCTCTGATTGGCTGCCGGAAATTGGCACGCACCTCATAAGCGCCAATCAGCAAAGGGCTTGAGATTCGAAGCGGCGCGAGTAAAGATATATACATTTTTCAACCGTTACTGGATATCCTGAGGTGAAAATAGGCTTATGTTGGCTTCCCATAGTACCGGCAAGAATGCATAAAACATGAGAACAAACTTGTGCAATTGCAGTATCAACATTTCGTCCTGAAACCGAAAATTACATATTTTATGGGAAAGTTTACTGAACGTATCTACTAATCTTGACACAGAGTCGTAACATTTGGTGTTTTATCATTCATTCGAGAACAACAGTTTTATGATTTTTTTTGAAAATAAGGAAAGATATCTATATCATAACACGCGTTAGCAGTGATAACAAATCTCTAAAAAAATATATATACATAAAGCTTTTCATTTGCTGAAGTTATAAAATACAATAAATAAAACGAGGCATTAGCCTACTTTACAAATCATGATATGAAAAAAAAATCACATTCCCTCTTTTTTCCTCAAATCATAATCTCTCATCATTTTCTTTCGTCTTCATCACTTAAGCTAACTCTTACCACCCCCGAATTGCCCTCCCCCCCTTTGTCCTCGCTCTCCTACCACAGTCCCTTGAATATGCACGGGAGAGGTTAAAGTTCACAAGTTCGTGTGTGACCTGAGTTCAGCTGGATGACCTTTTTCGCTGGTTGATGTTCGCACCGACAAAGGACCTCTGTTGTGTGCATGTATATGTTGGAAAGCGGGTTTATGTGTATGTAAATGCATATGTTAAGCTTCTTTAACATTAAGTTTTAAAATCTACATTTGTTTTATATCTCGGGAAGACTAAGAAGATTTTTAAAAAAGGGTTAGAATCTCATTCGAAATCCTCTTGCAGGAATTGAATCCGTTAAATGCCTTAGCGGTGTGTTATCCTATCCAAGCTACGACCTCACATTACATCGAAGAAAAAAACCTCACCTGATGTTTCTCCATCGTATAGTTTTTTTTTCTTTTCTTTTTGATTGTGACAGATAAATTTTGAATAAAATATATTGTCTAAGTCTATGATTATATTTATCTCTATACCATTCTCTATATATAAATGATTATATTTGTCTCTATATCAATCTATCTATCTATCTATCTATCTCTCTAAGCGTGTCTGTGTATGTGTGTATGTTCCTATGTGTCTATGTACGAGTGACGTTCCCTGTAAAATGTACGAAGAAAAAAAATCTTTTTAAACTCAGCTGTCAGAAGTTCTTTTATGAAGCGTTTTTCTCTAACAAGAGTTTCAGCTGAACGACTTGACAACGTGTTTGTGAACGCGAGTCTCGGAAGATAGGAGGAGGAGAGAAGATAGAATGATAAATATAAGGAGATATTTTAAAAGACGTTCCAAAAGAAAAGAGATTGACGGGATATTGCATATGATAAGATAGGGTATAAAATGTGATACGCAAAATCGTGATACAAGATATAATAGATAGAACAAAATCAGTTAGATATTTTAGGATATAAATAAGGATAGCAGTAGGTAAATAAATTATTAAGTAATTAATGAAATGAGTGACGAAGTGAATAAGTAAATAGATAGGTTAATGAATAGTGATATTTAAATACCCCCTTCCATTATTACCATCACCTCCTTCTCCTTCTCCTCCTCCTCCTCCTCCTCTTCTTCTTTCCCCTTCTCCTTCTCCTGTTCCTCCTTGTCCTCCTCCTCCTCATTTTCCTCCTCCTCCTCCTCATTTAACTCCTCCTCGTCCTCCTCGCCTTTCTCGTCTTCCTCCTCCTCCTCCTCCTCATTTAACTCCTCCTCCTCCTCATTTAACTCCTCCTCCTCCTCCTCGTCCTCCTCGCCTTTCTCGTCTTCCTCCTCCTCCTCCTCCTCCTCCTCCTTCACCACCATAATAATCGTCCTCCTCCTCCTCTTCCTCCTTCTCCATTATCTACTTCCATTTCTCAAAAATTGAATTGGCTCTTTGTACATTCTCAAATAGTATATAACTTGTGAATCGAAAACATCTTTCCTTTGTAAACACGCGAAAAGAAAAGAGGGAAAAAATCATAAGAGATAACATGATATCATCAAAGTTTGTCCAAGTGAAGTCAAAGTCACAAACTGTTATGGAAGTTAAATTGTATCAACAACACCGTATCGGAAACTTTACATGGGGGAAAAAAATATATTAGGGATCAATTCCCCCTTTCTCGAGTTCGACAGTAAGTTTATATATCTTTGGAAATATGATGAGTTTTTGGTTCATGTTGTTGTTGTTGTTCTGTTGTTTTGTACTTGGGTCTGTGTTGAGGTTGTATCTGTGATTCATAAAGTAAAGTAAAAAAGAAAAAAAAATCAATAAAGAGGTCACAAAATCGCAAAATTTTAGTAGTCATGACCTGCAACGTGCTAATGAGCGACAAAATCACTAATGCAATCAAATGGACGGGCGACTCCAGGTTTACAGAAGAAGTGTATAGGTGCGTTGATTAAAACAATGTAGATTTTCTTTCACGCTGTGTTTTTCACGGAGTAAATCTTGAGAGAGAATGAGGTTGAATTATAGGGAGAAAGGAAAAGAAATAAAAGGATAGAGAGAGAGACAGAGGGAGGGAGAGAGAGAGAGAGAGAGAGAGAGAGAGAGAGAGAGAGAGAGAGAGAGAGAGAGAGAGAGAGAGAGAGAGAGAGAGAGAGAGAGAAAGAGAGAGAGAGAGAGAGAGAGAGCGACATAGAGAGAGAAAGAGAGAAAGAGAGCGACAGAAAAAGAGAGAGAGAGAGGGCGATAGAGACAGAGAAAAAGAGATACAGAAAGCGACAGCGAGAAAACCCAAGAACAAACACCAAAAACGAAACGAAACGAAACGAAACCCAAAACAAACAAACGTACAGTATGCAAAAGAAGAAGAAGAAAAAGGAAGAAGAAAAAAAGTCCTTTCACGGAAATATCAAACCCTATTTGTCAATAATCCCCACTCCACCGTTATAGCTCTATCATCAACCCATTTCCATACCAGCTGCCAACCCCCCCCCCCCCACACACACACACATCAACCAGGATTACACCGAGAAGATTTAGCGAACTGTACCTCTCTCATGTCTTCCTCAAGTTGTTGTAAAAGTGATTCAGCGAAGCGTCACAGAAGATATTTCACCATATTGGCGTAGTCTTTGCTCGTTCCATATTGAATATATGTCTTCCGGAATTTCTCGGTTGTCAGAAGACCTGTCTCTTCTTATCTATGGGTGGGCTCTGTCTCTACCTTCTTTTTTTTGGAGGGGGGGGCGGGGGGGGGTCGTCGTGTATGTGGTTGTGATGTCGGTGGGTTTCTGTGAGTGTGTGTGTGCTGTTTTTTATTTTTATCTTTGGGATGTTGATTTTTTTTTGTTATTTTTTTCTGGTGTTTGTCTGTGTGTGTGATTTTTTTTTGTCTTTTTGGATGTTTGTTTGTGTATTTGTGAGCGTGTTTGTTTGTGTGTTTGTCTATCTGTGTGTGTGAGTGTTTTTGTGATTTTGTTTATCTTTATGGAAGGTGATATCTTTTGTTTGTCTGTTTCTGTGAGTGTGTGTGCGTGTTTGTCTGTTTGTCGGTCTCTCTCTGTGTGAGTGTGGGTGTTTCTTTTAGGGAAGTTAATTTCCTTTGTTGGTTTGTGTTTTTGCGAGTGTGTTTGTTTTTGTTTGTTTGTGTGTGTGTGTGTGCGTGTGTGTGTGTGTGTGTGTGCGTGTGTGTGTGTGTGTGTGTGAGTTTGCGTGTATGTGCATACATGAGTGTCAGCCTCTGTAACTTTATCTCTGTGTTTGTCTAAACAGGAGAGCATATTTGTGTTTATGTATCCCTAACTACGTCGCTTTATATCTGTGTGTGTTTACGTGAGTGAATGAATGAGGAATGAATGAGTGAATGTGCGGTGAAACTTTCCTCATACGGCTTAGTGTTTGCCCTTCCTTGTGATTATGGTTGCGATTTGTATCTGCCAACGTGTTTTATGGTTGTTTGGTAAAAGTTGCGGTCTGCTGGAGTGCTTCTTTGCTTGTGGTTCTTTATTGCTATTGTTGCATTTATTGGACTTTCTGCTATTGTTAGGATTATTATCATTATTATTGTTGTTATTATCATAACTCTTATTATTGTTATTATTATTATTTTTTGTTTATCTTTATCCATAGTATCATTATCATTATCATTGTTATTATCAGTATTATCAATTATTAGGTATTATCATTATTATTATCATTATCAATATAATCATCATCACTTATCAAATGTTATTATTACTGCCATCATTAGTATCATAATCATGATTATTGGCATCATTATTGGTAGTATTAGTAGCATTCTTAGTGTTATCATTATTATCAATATTACTATCATTATTATTTTGTTGTTACTACTCTTTTCCTTGTGGTTTCCATAGTTACATTCCTACATCATTACTATCATCATATATATTTATCAACATAATCATTACCATTAACATTCTTATATATCTATTCATTTTTCAATCATTCATCCACCTCTTTCTTCTTATTTTTTTTCCATCTCGTTACCGTTTCTCCTCTTCTTCTTCTTCATCTTCCTCCCCTCACTTATTCTCTTCTCTATCTATCCCTCCATTCATTCCTTTATCTATTGTTATCCGTAACACCCTCCCGTTTTCCCTACTGGCGATATCTTTCCCTTTTTTCCCCTTGCTTGTTTTATTGCTTACGTGGAGAGATTGGATCTTGTCTTGAATCAGCTGGGAAAACTCGCCTGTGGAATATAGATACACTGACTCGACTAAACTCTGTTTCCCTTTATAGTGTGTGTGTGGGGAAGGGCTGTGGAGCGGGGGATGTGGGAGGGTGGGGTGGGGTGGAGCGAGGGAGGGCGGGGGTGGAGGATTGGGGTGGTGGAGGGGGGATGGGGGGATGGGGGGTTAGTTTGTGGGGGCGAGGGAGGGGGAGTGGGTGGTTGAGTGAAGGTGTGTGGGTGGGGGAGGGTGTGTGTGTGGAGGGATTTTTTTTATATGTTTATTGACATCATCATCAATCCCCATCCCCATCCCCATCCCCATCCCCATCCCCATCCCCATCCCCATCCCCATCCCCATCCCCATCCCCACCCCCTCCCCCTCCCCCCTCCACCTATCCCCACCCCATCCCCCATCCCCCACCCCATCCCCACCCCCATCCCACCCCCATCCCCATCCCCTCCCCCTCCCCCCCCCCATCCCCCAACCCCATCCCCACCCCCATCCCCATCCCCATCCCCACCCCCACCCCCATCCCCATCCCCATCCCCATCCCCATCCCCCATCCCCATCCCCATCCCCATCCCCATCCCCATCCCCATCCCCATCCCCATCCCCATCCCCTCCCCCTTCCCCTCCCCCTCCCCCAACCCCACCCCCATCCCCATCCCCATCCCCATCCCATCCCCATCCCCATCCCCTCCCCCTTCCCCTCCCCCTCCCCCAACCCCATCCCCATCCCCATCCCCATCCCCATCCCCATCCCATCCCATCCCCATCCCCACCCCATCCCCATCCCCATCCCCACCCCCATCCCCATCCCCATCCCCACCCCCACCCCATCCCCATCCCCATCCCCATCCCCATCCCCATCCCCATCCCCATCCCCATCCCCATCCCCTCCCCCTTCCCCTCCCCCTCCCCCAACCCCACCCCCATCCCCATTCCCACCCCCGACCATCCCCATCACCACCAACATTTCTGAAAACCTCTTGAAAACTGTCCCTCTCTCGATCCCTTTCCCACTAACCTCCCCCCTCCCCCTTAAAAAACAAAAAAAAAAC
>NW_028234430.1:9060719-9063219 GCF_977035675.1 Penaeus japonicus
AGACAATGCAATAAACTGCCTAAGTAAGACTGTGTTTGGAACCTCAAGACATTGCTTCGCTCTCTTTCGAGAAGACTTTAACGTTTTAATATCATTATTTATTATGTTTATCAGAAACTCGAGATGGTTTTCTTGAAATAGATGATGTCTTTCAGATGTTACGTATCTATCAATATGTCAATTTTTTTTCTTTGTTTAATGGACGAAAGATATTTCAGGTATAATGAAGTCTGTTTTTATGGTACATAAATCAACTATGGTGTCACATGAAGTGCGCGAGAAATTTTGTCTCATTGCCAAGGGTAAAATGACACACCGATGAAGATACATACAAATTACATACACCTGATTCTATATCTAAATGTTTCTATTTGATTTTCTATCAATTTCTTTATCTTCTTCTTTCTTATCTTTTCTCTCTTTCACTCTCTATCTCTCTTTCTGTCTCTGTCTCTGTCTCTGTCTCTGTCTCTGTCTCTGTCTCTGTCTCTGTCTCTGTCTCTGTCTCTGTCTCTCTCTCTCTCTGTCTCTCTCTCTCTCTCTCTCTCTCTCTCTCTCTCTCTCTCTCTCTCTCTCTCTCTCTCTCTCTCTCTCTCTCTCTCTCTCTCTCTTCCTCCACCCCTATCTTGCTTGCTTTTTCTGTCTCTCTTCCCCCTCTCCCTCTTTTATTCCCTCCTTTCTTACCGTTCTCTCTCTCCCTCTTTCCTACCCATATTCTGTCTCTCCCTTATCCCCTTCCTTATTTTCTCTTCTCCCTCCTTTTCTCTCTTCCCCCCTCCTTTCCTCTCTTATTCTATCTTCTCCTTCCCTCCTTCCCTCCCTCCCTCCCTCCATCCCTCTACATATCTATGACCTTCAAACGTTCCCTTCCCCCCCTCCCTCCCCCGCTTCTAACACCCTTCCTCCTTGCATTTCGCATTTGCTAAACTCATTCATTTCTCACGTTGCAGGAGGCGAGGCTGGCAAGAACTGATATTTCCCCTCGGAGAATCGTGAATGCACTTCCGCTTTCTCCTCTCCTCTCTATCTCTCATCTCCTTCCTCTCTCTGCCCTCATTCCTTTATCCTAAGGCTGGTGTTACCTCTCTTTCCTTCCTTACCCCCCCTATCCCCTCCATCCCTTTCCACGTCCCTTCTCCTCGCTTAGACGATGGGTTTCATTTTTTTTCTTTTTTTTTAATCCTCGCTTGCTCTCTTTCCCATCATCCGCTTTTTTTCTCTCTTCTCTCTTTCTCCCTCCTTTCCTCTCCCTTCCCAGATACCCCACCTTCCCTTCCTAACTCTCTCTCTCTCAACCACCTTTCACTCTTTCCCACTCTTTCTCCCTTTCACTCCTATCCCAATTCGCCCTCTAACTATTTCTCTTTCTCTCTCACCCTCTGAATTTCTCTATCATTACTTCCCTCCTCTCTCCATCTCTCTCCATCCCCCTCCTCTCTCTCTATTTCTCTCCACCCGCCTCCTCTCTCTATCTCATAAGCGGATATCATCACGAAGCAGTCCAGATATCCTCTAATTACCCCCGGATGAGGCCGTCATACGCCTACCCTGTAATGATGAACGCGAGGGAGAGATTAAGCAATATCCGGTAATCAGCGAAAATCTATTTATCTATCTATCTCAGTCTCTCTCTCTCTCTCTCTCTCTCTCTCTCTCTCTCTCTCTCTCTCTCTCTCTCTCTCTCTCTCTCTCTCTCTCTCTCTCTCTCTCTCTCTCTGTCTCTCTCTCTCTTGCTCTGTCTCTCTCTATGTCTCTCTCTCTCTCTCTCTCTCTCTCTCTCTCTCTCTCTCTCTCTCTCTCTCTCTCTCTCTCTCAAAGAGACGAAGCTTCTGTGGCCGGTCTCGCGTGTCTGGAATTTATTTTAAAGGCGTTGAAACACCATAGATAGCGGTGACAGTGACTGCTATGATAACAGAGATCATATCAGTCCTGATTTTTAAATGGAAATAATCATCTGTAAATAATTATTTTGGTTTAATCGTTTAAAACAAATGGTTAAGAACTAATCCTATCTCTCCAATTAATGATCTTAAATCTTCGTCCAGTCAGTGATCCTTCTAATCATCTTCCTCATTAAATCCATCAAAGAGAGAATCATACGAAAATTATAGTAATATTGTTTTTTCTTCTTTCTTTTTATGTACACTTTTATCGCAAAGACTACCATGCACATAAGAGAGTAACCATATTAACTCTGGCTTTGGTATCACTGTTATATATCCAAATGATCCGCTTATAAATCTATTCACCATTTCTGATAAATTATATAACGCTAAGAAGACATAAAAGTCCATATAAACAAAATCTTTCAAGTAGAGGCTGATGACATGGGCAGTTATTTTCTTCATCGGAAATAAGTAATAGATTTGTTGTGATTAATGTAGCATCGGATTGGGAAAGTTATACCGCGTCAATCTACAGATAAACCGTCTCTCTCTTTTCTTAATCACTGAGCCGTGGAAACTATTGGCTGGCTGTGACAACAACACTAATAACCAAC
>NW_028234430.1:9073219-9079884 GCF_977035675.1 Penaeus japonicus
CATTTTGTGTATATCTGAATAATATTCTTTTTGGTGAATCAACATTCGTAATTACATTGATATGCAGTATGATATCAGCGTGAATGTAATTTCTAAAACGTATTTAGTCGAATGATTAGGATTTTTTTTAGTGAATACATTTGATGATGTTGGCAAGAAAATGTTGATATGTATTCTAAATCGTGTTTGATTCAGTTACAACGGAATTACAAAGGAATTTTATCTTATGCTGATATGCAAATATACAAGTAGAAAGTAGAATACGTAGGGACTTGGTCTATTGTGCAATGTGTGCAATTGAATTACACATCTTAGATTGTGAAATCACTCAGTCCTATTTCTTTAGGTCAATATCATTAATGTTATTTTTCATTAACGAATGTCAGAGAGGGAGAGAGAGAGAGAGAGAGAGAGAGAGAGAGAGAGAGAGAGAGAGAGAGAGAGAGAGAGAGAGAGAGAGAGAGAGAGAGAGAGAGAGAGAGAGAGAGAGAGAGAGAGAGAGAAAGAGAGACAGAGAGAGACAGAGAGTAAGGGGGGGGGGGGATCAGGGAGAAAATGAAAGATAAAGAAAGATAAAGAAAAAAACAAGTAATCCATAATCATATTTCTATTCAGGGAATAAAACCCTCCCCCCTCTCCCCCAAGCCAAAAAAAAAAAAAAAAAAAAAAAAAAAAAAAAAAAAAAAGAAAAAAAAAAATTCATCCATACTACTAATTCATCCCCGTCGCTTTGCATAAACATGAATTATTCACAGAGCGGAATCAAAACGGTAACGCGGTCACCACGGCAGCGCTATTCCAACTGCAACGGGAAAGCAAAGACCAGTTGACATGGAAAATAATTCCTTAACGCGAGGGGAAAAGGACAGAGGTAGGGGGGGGGGGAGAGATGGGGGGACTGGGGATGGAGGAGGGGAGGGTAAAGTGGGGGGGAGGAGCAGGGAGGGGGTTGGGAGGGGGTTGGGAGGGGGGGTGTTGGGGGGAAAAGATGTATGAGTATGGTGCATTAGAGGGTAGAGGATAGGTTTAGGGGGGTTTAGGAGGTGGGAGGGGAGGGTGTGGTGTGGTGGTGAGGAAAAGTGAGAATAGAGATACAAGAGAGGGGAGGATAGGTGGGGTAAGATAGGTGAGGTATGGTGGCAGAGGGAGGGGGGTTAAGGAGATGAGAGGAAAAGAGAAGGGGAATGGAGTTGTTAAATGGAAAGTTCTATTTATGTATTTATGTATAATTTTTTCAATTGATTTATTTCCCTTGTGTTCTTACTATCCTTTGGTTTGTTTATGAATTTAATAATATATCAATTCTATTACTTTTTTTTCTGGCGAAGGGATATTCTAACTTTTAATCTTATAAGAATAAACAAATAAGAATGAAAATAGAACAAATAAAAAATTGTTATGAAGCAGAACAAAGAAATATGGGATATATTAGTTTTTCTTTTATCATTATTATTGCTTTATTTACAATAACATTGCCTGATTTTAATAATAGCTAGGAATAATTAGCATAATAATTGCAATCATGGCAAGGATGATGTCGATGCTGCTGCTGCTGCTGTTGTTGATACTGTTGCAGGGAATGATGATGATATTGATAACAAGAATAAATGAAAAGAAAATTAAAAGTATAAATTAAGCAGAAGAAACTTATGATGACAAAAAAAAAAAAAAAAAAAAAAAAAAAAAACTTACAATGGCATCAGGGCAGCGCACTTATCTGATCCCTTTCCCACACCAGGACCGGCGATCCACCAAGACCAGCGATCCACCAACAGAGATTCATCCATTAATATCTCATCCATCTCGCGAGCATCCTGTAGCTTCAGCTCAACGGAGATGAGGAGATATTCTGCGAGCATCATCTGTCATCCATTGGCGCTTTCTGTCGTAGCTTTGACCTCTATCGGGACCACGAGCGCGTGACCTTGCTTCTCTATGGGGTTAAGGTCAGTTTGGGGAAGCGAGGGAGAAGGAGGAGGGAGGAAGAAGGAAGGAGAGATTAATGAGGGTGGGTGGATGGAGGAGGAGGAGGAGGAGGAGGAGGAGGAGGAGGAGATGGTAAGATGAGAGATGAGGAGAAGGGAGGAGGAGGAGGAGGAGGAGGAGGAGGAGGAAGAGAAGGAGGAGGAGATAGGAAGAAAACTAGGGAAGGATAAAAGAAAGACAGACAGAGAGAGAAAGAAAGACAAAGAGAGACAAAGAGCTAGAAAGAAAGACAAAGAGAGAAAAAAAAGAGAGACAGGAACACACAAAGAGAGACAGGAACAGACAAAGAGAGACAAAGAGAAACACAGAGAAACAAAGAGAGACAAAAAGAAACAAAGAGAGACAAAAAAAGACAAAAAGAGAGACAAAAAAAGACAAAAAGAGAGACACAGGAACAGACAAACAGAGAGAGAGAAGAGGAAGAGCAAGGAGGTTCAAACCCTCCGCAGATCGGCCGAATGTGTCCCAAAGGCGATGAAAGGTCGATTCCGCTCCATTAACAAAAGCAGGTCGCCGGCGGTCAGACTCCCAAGCTCGCCCGTGCCTTCAGGCGAGGTTTGCTTTCCTTCAGCCATGTGATCCAAGGTTAATGCACATAGAAGGAGAAAAATGTAGGTTAGGGAGAAAGCTACACCCCCCCCCCCAAAAAAAAAAAAAGAATAATAAGAAAGGGAGAATAGAGGGAGGGAGGAGATTGAGGGAGAGTGGGAGGAGGATAGGGGTGGGGGGTGGGGAGGTAGAAAGTGAGAGACAGAGAGACAGAAAAAGAGAAAATTGATAGTACGAGGAGAGAGAGAGAGAGAGAGAGAGAGAGAGAGAGAGAGAGAGAGAGAGAGAGAGAGAGAGAGAGAGAGAGAGAGAGAGAGAGAGAGAGAGAGAGAGAGAGAGAGAGAGAGAGAGAGAGAAAGAGAGAGAGAGAGAAAGAGAGAGAAAGAGAAAGAAAGAGAAAGAGAGAGACAGAGAGAGAGAGAGAATGAGAAAAAGAGAGCGAGCGAAAAGTTCCCCTCATAAAATCAGCAACTGAGAATACTGAGGTCGGCCTTTATATATAAATCTGCTTTGATTCGTCACCGGTTCAGAACCAGAACAACATATTTTCCTCGGATTATCACCATCGTCTTGGCTGTTGTGAGTTCGAGTGCGAGTCTCTGCCAAAAAGCAATTAAATATGAAGATGATCTAGTACTTTGTCATTGCCTTTTGTCTTTGTTTTTAAATTGAGAGAAAGACTAAAAGAGGAATGAAACGGAAAAAAAAGATAAATGATAAGAAATAGAGAGCGAGATAGAGAGGGAGAGAGAGAGAGAGAGAGAGAGAGAGAGAGAGAGAGAGAGAGAGAGAGAGAGAGAGAGAGAGAGAGAGAGAGAGAGAGAGAGAGAGAGAGAGAGAGAGAGAGAGAGAGAGAGAGAGAGAGAGAGAGAGAGAGAGAGAGAGAGAGAGAGAGAGAGAGAGAGAGAGGGAGAGTTGGAGAAAGAGAAAGAGAGAGAGTGAGTGAGAGTGAGATGGATAGATAGATAGATAGATAGAGAGACAGAGGAAAAGGAGGGGGGGGGGGGTGAACCGAGGGCAGAGCAGTGACTCAAATAACAAAATAATTAGATTGACATTTTGCATAAATAGGTTGAACAAAGTTTGCCTATTTGCTGGATCATGTTTCAACACTTTACACAAAAAGTGCATTGGACTATAACCGGGATTTTATTCATTTGTAAATCTCTTTATTAATTCATTTCTTTCTTTATTTATTCATGTAGTTTAATTGATCTATCCTTAATCAATTCATCTATATTCATATATTAGCAACTGATCCTAGAAAAAGAGACATTACGTTTAACATATTCATCTATCTTAGTTTTTGTTATTTGCAGCGGGTGGTCAAAATTAGAAAAACAAATAAAAAAATAAAGAAATATATATTCATAAAAAAAAGATAAAAAACTAAAAAAAAAAAAAAAAGATAGATGAAGAAGGGATAAACCTACATCTAAAAAACATAGTCTGGCAAACACTTCAGAAATAATCAGAACCGCTCAATTCCTTTTCTTTCTTTTTTAATGGAAGGGCGCTTCAGCTAATTAAAGGAAGGGGTTAAAATCAACACATCGAGTGCAAGTTGCAATGCTGATGTTTCGCCGAACTTGCAATTTGCGCAATAAAAATTCAATGGTAAAGGTTTGGGTTGAGTTTTCTTTTTTCCTTTCTCTCTCTCTCTCTCTCTCTCTCTCTCTCTCTCTCTCTCTCTCTCTCTCTCTCTCTCTCTCTCTCTCTCTCTCTCTGATTCTCTCTCTCTCTCTCTCTTCCTTCTCTCTCCTCTCTCCTCTCTCTCTTCATTCTCCTCTCTCTCCTCTCTCTCTCTCCTCTCTCTTCTCTCTCCTCTCTTTCTTTCTCCTCTCTCTCCTCTCTTTCCACTCTCTCCTCTCTCTCCTCTCTCTTCTCTCTTCTTCCTCTCCTCTCTCTCCTTCTCTTCTATCATTCTTAACTCTCTCTCTCTCTCTCTCTCTCTCTCTCTCTCTCTCTCTCTCTCTCTCTCTCTCTCTCTCTCTCTCTCTCTTTCTTTCTTTTCTTTTCGTTTTCTTTCCGAATTGACCTTCTATTGACAACGATCGGGGAGGTGGAAACGGCCAATGAACGAGAGATGAGATATATACAAAAGAAGTTGGCAACTGTATTTTTTTCTATTTTTCTTTCTCACGAGGAGGGATAAGTGGTTGGAAGGAAGGAGAGACGTGTTTATATGTGAAAGGAAGAGATAGAGATAGATAAATAGATAGATAGATAGATAGAGATATATATATATATATAGAGAGAGAGAGAGAGAAATGGACATGCAAACAGATAAAGAAAGAGAAGGAGAATATAACGCATAGACATAAAAAGAGGAACACATAAAAGCGAAGAAAAAAGAGTGGAAAATTCATAGAGACAGAGATACACACAAATGGAACAAGAGAAAGAGAGAAAACACAGATACAGCGCAAGAAAACGAGAGAAAAATAAAAAGGCAGAGAAAAAGAAGAATGAAAAGCGAACAGACAGAGAAAAAGAGGAAAAAAAGAGGAAAAAAAAATACAAAACAATAGGAAGAAAGAAAAACAAACAGACAGAAAGAGAGTCAGAGAGAAAAACACAAAGAAAAACGCAAATGCATTTGTAATTCATGTTAACACACGGCCAAAACCGCCACCGTAAACACACAAATCCAATAGATATTTAACTCAATAACATCCCCCTGCATTCTCCCCTGCTGCAACAATTCAGTGTAGTTTAGGTTCCCTTTAACAACAGCATTTGCAACAATCACTCAACAGGTAATAGCACAACAACTCGTTCAGTTGACCCTAAATTACAAAGGAGTTTCGGAACATTTTCATTATTGCTCTCCCTGTTTGTGCGTTTTGATTTCAGAAGCATGTACACAGTCTTTTGTTTCACTTCTCGTGCTATCACTTTCTTAAATATTTTCGAATTTCTTCACATTCGCTATCTAGCCATACTACGTTCTCAAAGTATTTTGTTCCTCTTTTCGTCTTTAGTTTTAAAGATTATGACTTTTTTATCTATCTTTTTAATCGTTCACTTACATATTTTCGAGGTATTTCCAGATTCGATGTATAATCATCTTATATTTTCAAACTGATTTGCTTATCAACGTCTGCTGTAACTTTCATATTTTCTCTTTCCACTCATCGCCAAAAATTATAATCACGTCCATCTCGAATTATCTGGTATTATTTCATACCCTCCTTTATCATTCCAACCTTTAATTCCATGATCACGAAATTCCTTGCAGAAAATCCCCATTCACTTTTCCAAACTCTCTTAGACTTTTTTCTTCGCTTCTTTTTTTTTCTCTTCTTTTTTTCTTCTTTGGACTTAAATTCCCTTTTATTGTTTCAGAATCTCTCGCATTATCCCTTACTCTATCTCATTCGGTCTAAATTCTGTTATTATCTCTAGCTCTATATCTTTCTCAGATTTTCTTCTTTTTTCCTCTCCACCCCCCATTTACTCTCTCTGTCTCTCTCTTTGTATCTGTCTGTCTCTCTCTCTTATTCTCTGCATCACTACAGTACACACACACACACACACACACACACACACACACACATATATATATGTGTATATACATACATATATATATATATATATATATATATATATATATGTATATTACATATACATCTATATAAATGTATTATCCTTTTAACTTCTAAAGCCTCGTCTCCTCCGACTTTCCCTCCCTATGCAACCTATAATAAAACGCGAAGACTAAAAACCCACAGAAGAAACAAATCTATGGCATTTTGCAGTCAAAGGACTTACCACTAATGTGTGATGATATTTGGCCCGAGAACCCAAAGGGCGACTTAACCACTATCCGAAAGCTTAGAGAGAGAGAGAGAGAGAGAGAGAGAGAGAGAGAGAAGAACGTAGGAGTAGTGGAGGAGGAGAGGAGGAGGAAGACAGATAGAGGTCATAATAATAATAGATGGATAGATAGATAGAGAGACAGGCAGACAGACAGACAGACAGACAGACAGACAGACAGACAGACAAACAGACAGAGACAAACAGACAGACAGACAAACAGACAGAAAGAGAGCAGTGGAAGTTGCATTTGGTAGAGGGATTGTAGAAGGCAGATGCAAAGGATTGGAAAGGATTAAGGGGCTATTAGG
>NW_028234430.1:9079984-9084984 GCF_977035675.1 Penaeus japonicus
TCCACTTCTTCCCCCTTCCCCCTCCACTCCTTCCCCCTCCACTCCTCCCCCCTCTTCCCTCCTACCATTCTAGGACACTATTGCTGCTCTTTCACGTAGTTTCCCCTCTGGCTAGAATCCAAGCTAGTCGAGAGAAATACAGACACACGAAAGTCTTGTGGAACCTTGTGTTGAGTGCCCTAGAAACCGACATTATTGCCATGTACGGGAAAAACAGTTATATAAAAAGTGAAAAGAAAAAGGATATTGAAAGACTTGATTAGTAGGAATCTTGGTTCTATGTTTTGTAAAAATTATAATATATTATCATGATTGACTTTTAATCCAACACCATGCTTTATGTGAGGTGAAAGTTTGAAATATTAATGGTTATATACAGGCTGATGGATATACTTGGAAATGTATAATACGTATTTTACTGTTATCTACAAGAATTTGTGTAATCATTTTGTAATAGTTTTCGATAAATACAAATATGTACACACATAAAGAGAGAGAGAGAGAGAGAGAGAGAGAGAGAGAGAGAGAGAGAGAGAGAGAATTTACGAGCGTCGGAGAGATGGAGAGAGAGAAGATGAGCTAATGAGAGAGGGAGTGAAGAAGCAGAGTGAGAGAAGAGGAGAGATATATATATATAAATATATATATATTTATATTTATATATATATATATATATATATATATATATTTATTTATATATTTTATTTTTTATTTTTTTTTTTTTCCTTTTTTTTTTTTTTTTTTCATATTATGTACACACACCACACACACACACACACACACACACACACACACATCACACACACACACACACACACACACCACACACACACACACACACACATATATGTACATATATAAAGATATATATATGTGTATAAACATATAATCTATACTAACTGTGTGTTTGTGATTATGTGTGTGTGTGTTTGTGTGAGTAGTTTGTTATTATAATATATATATATATATAATGACATATATATATATATATATATATTAATTTAGTATATATATATATATATATAATAACACATATATATATATATATATATATATAAACACAACCACACACGATGACTCACGCGGTACAAAGTGAAGCAAACTGTGAATCATTGAGCTAATTCATTATCCAAAAGGTGATAAAAATATGTCGTTCTATTCAGCCGATGATTTGCAGCTTGACGACAGCAAATATTATCATGCAAAAAGCAGCCTCATAATTCTCTCGCTCGAGCCAAAAACATGTAAGGGTTCATAAATCTTTCATCTTCATCTTTCTCTCTCTATATCCTTCTCCTTTCTTTTCTCTTATATTTATCTTTGTCTTTCTATGTTTCTGTCTGTGTTTTTGTCTATATCTCTCTCTGTATCTGTTCTTCTCCACCAATTTCCCCTTATCAGTCCCATCCTCCTCCTCCTCTTCCTATTCTTCTGTTTCTTCTCCTTCCTTCTATCTCTTTCTCCTTGTTATTTTTCTCTTCTCCCTCCTCCTCTTATTATTATTATTATTATTATAATTTCTCCTCCTCCTTTACCTCCACCTCCTCTTCTTGCTCCTGCTCGTCTTCCTCTTACTCCTCCCCTCACCTCCTCCTCCTTTTTCTCCCCCCACCTCCTCCTCCTCCTCGCCCACCTCCACCTCCTCCTCCTCCTCCTCCTCCTCCCACTTTCTCCTCCCCCTCATCCATCTCCTCCTCCTCCTCCACCACCACCTCCTCCTCCTCTTCCTCCTCCTCCACCTCCTCCTCCTCCTCTACCACCTCCTCCTCCTCCTCCACCTCCACTTCCTCCTCCTCCCATCCTCTACCTCCTCCTCCTCCTCCACCTCCTCCTCCTCCTCCTCTACCTCTTCCCACCCCCAACCTCCTCCTCCCCTACCTCCACCTCCTCCTCCTCCTCCTCCTCCTCCTCCTCCTCCTCCTCCTCCTCCTCCCCCTCCTCCTCCTCCTCCCCCTCCCCCTCCTCCTCCTCCACCTCTTCCCACCCCCAACCTCCTCCTCCTCCTCCACCACCTCCTCCCCCTCCTCCACCACCTCCACTTCCTCCTCCTCCTCCTCCTCCCCTTCCTTCCCCTCGCAGCGACAACTAACACGTCTGTACCGATGGGGAGGTCTGACACGCGTCGCAACTTCGCTCGCCAAGTTTGATTTCAACACTTCCCTTCTGTCAAGGGCTTCGCTTTTCGGTCCCGTTGGCTGGTCCTTCCCCCGGCCCTCCCTTCCCCCTTCTATCTCTCTTTTTTTTTCTTTTCTCTCACTTTCTTTCTCTCTATCTAATTTTTCTTAACTCTCTCTTTCTCTCTCTTTCTCTTTCTCTTTCTCTGTCTCTCTCTCTCTCTCTCTCTCTCTTTCTCTTTCTCTCTCTCTCTCTTTCTCTCTCTCTCTCTTTTTTTCTCTCTCTTTTTCTTTCACTTTCTTTTCATCACTCTATTTCTTTCTTTCCCTCTCTATTTTTTTTTTCTCTCTCTTAACTTCTTTTTTTCTCTATTAGCTTTGATCTATTCCTCTGTTCCTCTGATTCTGTCGTCTCTCTGTCTTTATCTGTCCGTCTGTCTCTCCCTTTCTCCATCTCTCTCATTTCCTTTCTAACTTAATATTAAAAATTGGAGAAGAAAAGAGAAATTGTGAATAGGGGAAAAAATAAAGCATTAACCCCCCCCCCCCAAAAAAAAAAAGACAAGAAAAAAAAAGAAGAAAAAGAAAAAATGAATTAAAAATAGTAAGGATAATGATAATAATTTAAAAAATAATGATAATAATAAAAATGATAACGAAGCAAATAACAAACTGAAGAACACCACAAAAAACACACAAACAGGGACACCCTTTCTAAGCAAGGCATCACAATCCATAAAAAAGCCAAGCATCCAGCGATGCATAACTATAAACCTACACGTGCAACGTTGCTTTAATGAGGCCCTCCTTGATTAAGAAGTTGTCGGGTGCTAACTGCTTCTGCTGAGACGACGCGTGTGTTCAAAGTAATTGGTTAAATCAACAAGAAGTGTTCACGAAGAGGTGAGAGGTGTGCAGGCAGCCGTGGCGACACTTCTCCCAAAAATGGCCGACCGGAGGAGTAATTTGATTGCCCGTCGAATTTTAGATTCTGGGGGGGAATTTTTTTCCGCTTTCGTTTGCTTTCTTTGTATTTTTTCTCTCTCTCTCGTTTTTTATTTATTTTTTTTCCTTGTGAAAAAAATTGTCTGCTTCTTCGTTTGTCTTTTTTATTGTTTCTTTTTCTTTTTCTTCTACCTATACCTTTTCTTATCTCTTTTGATTTTGATTTTTATCTAACTTTTCCTTTTTTTCTTCTACTTTTCCCTTGTTTCCTTCATCGATCTCTTCTTTTTCTCTCTCTCATACTCTTTTTTTCATATCTTTCCGTCGCATCTTTCTCCCCTTCTTCATTTCCCTCTTCTCCTTCCTACTTCCCTATCGTTAGCTCAGGTTCCCAAAGGAATAAGAAAACGAAGACGAAGAAGAAAAAAAAAGATGATGAAAGGGGAGACAGAGCAGAGGGAAACATTCGTCTTCGCTTACGCCATAACTATTGCCAAATATTGGCACGCAATCGGTACAATTTGATTGGTTGTCATCAAATATGGCTCCAGCCTTCCCTTCCCTTCCCTTCCCCCCCTTACCCCCTACCCCTGCTCATCATCATCAGAAAAAAATATATATATATATATGTTCGAGTCCCATCCCCCCCCCAAAAAAAAAAAATATATATATATATAATAATAATAATAATAATAATAAATAAATAAAAACATTATAAAAATAAAATGAATAATTATGATAATAATAAATAAAAACATAATGAAAATATAAAATTCACCTTACCTTAACGCCTCTCTAAAATGCCTCTCCTTTCCAACAACATTTACGAGAACGTACCTGTAAAGATAAAGGAGGAAATATTAATGCATGTTACTCGAAGGGAATTATGTTATTGATAGTAATGATGACGATGAGAATAGTTATGATGATGATTAAGTCAAGCAATATATCTATGAGGATTACAATGATAAGCGAGATAACAGTAATGACGATGATATTATTAACAAAGATAATGATGATGATGATGATAATGATGATGATGATGTTGATAATTATGATAATGATTGCAATGATAATGATAATGGTAAAATGCAAGGAAAATAATGATAATGATAGTGTTAATAACGATGATGATATAAATAATGGGTGTTGTTATATGTATGCGTGTTTTTGTATGTGTGTAGTTATACCAAGGCAAAGCCAAACAAAGCAAAAGGCCAGAAAAATGTGAAAAGGGTAGAAAGAGAAGAGTAAAAGAACAGAAAAGTCGACAGGAAAGCAGATAAAACGATACGGAAAAAACAAATCTAAAACAGCGTGGAAAAAAAAAAAAAAACACGAGTCTAAAATGTCTTTCAAAAGTAAATTACTCTTGATACGACGGGTAGCTGGAAGTACGACTTATTCACAACCTTATTTCCAAGATCCAACAAAACACGACCCACACGAATCTAGAAAGTCAGTCAGCCTTTAAGAACCTAAAGTCACGTGACCTTGACGGTTCGCAAGGTCCTGCGTGCAGTGACCTTGAAAGGATCAGCTGTGGACGCTGCTTTGCTTTTATATGACGTCACAGACTATCCCTCTCCTCTGTCAAATCTTACTTCTTATTATTATCCTGAAAAGGGTTAGTGTTCGGTCCCTTTTTCCTCTTTTTTTCTATTGGAAAAAAAAGTTTTCATCTTCACAGAACAATGTATGACTCTGGACATTTTGCTGAATTTTCCTAAAACAAACCTGCACCTTGGAACAATGGCGTGTTTCACAGAACTAACCTTTATCACGAAATCTTTATTCAAAAACAATTTTTTTTTCTTCTCTTTACTTCTGGAACAACATCCTAAAGCGATTTCGTATTTCGCGAGGCAGGGTTTTATTTTTTTGTTTACAAGTGTGTGTGTGTGTGTGTGTGTGTTTATTTTTGTGTATTGTATGTGTTCT
>NW_028234430.1:9089984-9092484 GCF_977035675.1 Penaeus japonicus
TTTGTTGATATTACCATAGTTTTCATCACTATCAATATCGTTATCTCATTTCACCGTAGTTACCAACGTCATGATTAACTTCATCATAATGATTTTTTATCCTTATCCATCTGTTCTTCCTCTTTATTTCCCTTATAGCCTCTCCCCTCTCTTCTCATCCCCGGCATTCATATTTATGAATACAGCCGATGTTCTGTAATCATATGACTTTTTAATACCCTGACAAATACTTTCCTTATTGATTTTTGATATCTAAACATTTGTAATTAATCAGCTACACTATTTGTTCCTAGGGTGCAAACATTGAAAACATTGTTTACTTGTTTGCTGTTTTTGTGTTTCTGTGATAGAAAAATACTCGCCTCTTCCTCTATATCACATACGATATATAGCACTGTCATCTTCTGAACACAATGGGATACAATAATAATTTAGCATTTTATGAATATCATATTCTCATCGTATTAATCTATTCAAAGCACAATGAGTATTGCCTTGATACTTTTCCAAGGTATCACAGCGCCAATGCGAGGCTTCCACATCGAAGATAATAAATCGGAATTAATTGATCTCACTAATTAGACTTGATGGTAGGGATTCGCACCTTTAAATATCATATAATAATATATGATTATATATATAATATAGTATATAATCATGTTACTGAACGGTTCTGTGTTAGAGTGGATCTTATATGTACCAGGATTTGTTCAAGAAATGTACTAGAAACTACGCTAGTTACGGAGAAAGAGGAAATGAGTACTTAGTCATTTCTAAATGTAGCATGTTTGAGGTCACTGTAGCAAAGTCATGAGTTCTATATATTTGATCTCCTGATTAACTGGGATGCCACAAACATACGCATTCGCTAAATCACTCTCTTGCACACACAGATAAAAATAACACTACACGTTTACAGAGATAGAACTATGCACATTCAAACAAGCGGACACACACACACACACATACACACACACACACAAACACACCTCGACAAGCGCACAAACTCACCCCAACACGCGCATACATACAGACGATGCCAAGTCGGACATCGTGCCAATGCCTCGCTGGAGTTTAATGATGCCAGTGCCAGAGGCCGGGTGGGTTGGCCGCTGGAGGGAAGTCAGGGCGTTACACGAACTCTTCGCTCGATAGAGTGGGAGAGGGGGATGTAGGGGGTGTGGAAGGAGGTAGGGGGAGAGGGGGTGTGGAAGGAGGTAGGGGGAGAGGGGGGTGGGATGGAGCAGAAGGGAGTGGTGGCTGGGGAGGGTCGTAGGTGGGAGAGGGAATGGGGAAGGAGGTAAGGGGAGAGGGGGGATGGGGAGGGTAGTAGGTGGGAGAGGGAATGGGGAAGGAGGTAAGGGGAGAGGGGGGATGGGGAAGGAGGTAGATAGGAGTGTGAAATTGAGAATGATCTGCGTCTTCTCACTCTTTTCTTCCTTTCCTTCCCCTCTGCCTCCTCCCTTTCATCCTTGTGCCAATGGGTTAGATGTAGGAGTAGGGGGTCCCCCCTTCCCCTTTCTTCTCCTCTCTCCTTAATCTACCCTCTCCCTCGTCCTCTCCACTTCCCCCATACTCCCTCCCTCCCTCTTCCTCCCCCCTTCCATCTCTTACCCCTCCTCCTCTCCTCCCTCTCTACCCTTCTTCTGTCCCCTTCCCTGTTCTTCTCTACTCTCTCCCTTCCTTTTGTTCCCCCTCTTGCTCTATACTCTCCCCTCCATCTGTCCCCCTCCCACCCCCTTCCCCTTCCCTCTTCCTTTCCCCTCCCCTCCTCCCCTCCTCCCCTCCCCCCCCCTCTTACTTTCCCTTCCCCTCCTCCCTCCTTCCTTTCCCCGCCCCCTCGGCATTCTTCGACCGTTTCTATTCTTTTCATTCTTGTGACAGATTTATCCTCACGTTTCCCCGCACAATTGTTTTCTTCCTTTTTTCCATATTTGGATTTTGATGGAAGGGCCGAGCCGCTATCATCATACTAATTTGATGATGACGTATAATGTATGTCACTCGGTGGAAATAAATGAGAATAGAAACTACGCTATTACGGAGACAGAGGAAATGAGTACTTAGTCATTTCTAAATGTAGCATGTTTGAGGTCACTGTAGCAAAGTTATGAGTTCTATATATTTGATCTCCTGATTAACTGGGATGCCACAAACATACGCATTCGCTAAATCTCTCTCTTACACACACAGATAAAAATAACACTACACGTATACACAGATAGAACTATGGACATTCAAGCAAGCGGACACACACACACACATACACACACACACACAAACACACACACACACACACACACACACACACACACACACACACACACACACACACACACACACACACACACACACACACACACACACACACACACACACACACACACACACACACACACACACACACACACACACACACACACACACACACACACACACACACACACACACACACACACACACACACACACACACACACACACACACACACACACACACA
>NW_028234430.1:9099984-9104984 GCF_977035675.1 Penaeus japonicus
TACGAATACGTAATACTCAAACTATTATTTTTCGTCTTAGATTACACGATATGCATTTAAAAGACGAAATGATTCACAGGTAACTTATTTCCTTTATCCTTCGAAATTTCCTGCATAGCAATAAAACAAAACCAACAAGAAAAAAAAATAATAATCACCTACATTTCCACACGAACACACGCAAGCAAACATAGAAACACACACACACACACGAACGCACAATCTGCATGAGCTTTGCAACATCGCAAAAATCAATCCTGCTGTAAAACATCTGGCAAAGTCGACACTGAAAAACAATTAGTATTCAGTGCGCATCTTAGCTGTAAGTTCGCCTGCCCCTTGAGCGATATGCAGGTCCTGACTGCTTAAGCGATTGTTATCGGGAGACACGAGGTAAGGGGGGATAGGGGGGGGGGGCGGAGGGGAGGGGGAAACGAGGAGGAGGGAGGGGGGAGGGGGAGACGAGGAGGTGGGAGGGGGAGGGGGAAACGAGGAGGGGGGAGGGGGAGGGGAAACGAGGAGGTGGGAGGGGAAACGAGGGGGACGGGGCGTAGGAGAGAAGACTAGAATACGTGATTGGTAACGATGATAAATAGATGGATAGATAAACGGATTGATAGATAGCTTGTTTGACCGACTGACAGGTAAATATATAGAACGACTGAGAGAGAGTGAAAGAGAGAGAGAGAGAGAGAGAGAGAGAGAGAGAGAGAGAGAGAGAGAGAGAGAGAGAGAGAGAGAGAGAGAGAGAGAGAGAGAGAGAGAGAGAGAGAGAGAGAGAGAGAGAGAGAGAGAGAGAGAGAGAGAGAGTCCCTAGGCTTTATTTACTCGTCCCTTCCTTCACTACTCCTCCCTCCTCCCCTACCCCCCCTTCCTCTGCATCCACTTCCCCAACTTTTCCCCCCTCCACCCATTCGCTCTCTCCTTCTCCCTCCACCTCCATCTTTGTTCGCCTACCACTTCACCCCCTCCACTATCTTCCCATCCCTCTTCCTCTCCCTTCCCTTACCTCCTCCTACCCCTCCTCCCTCTTCCCTCCTCCCTCCTTCCTCCTACCTACCTCTCCCTACCTTTCAATTCTATCACATCTCTCCCTGCCCCTCCTATCCTTTCCCCCTAATCCTCCCTTCCTCTCCCCTCCCCAACCTCCCCACCTCCCATCTCTCCCTAACCCTCTACCTCCGCCCTCCACCCTTTCACCATCCCCTTCTCCCTCTCTCCCCACAAAGCACACACGAAGCCGCACATAAAAGCTCACTCATGAAGCTTTGCTATTTCCTGATTACCCGCTTCTCTCCAGGAGCTTTTTTTTTCTTTCTTTCTTTCTTTCTTTTTCCTTAGACTCCTGAAAGTTTACTTGGTGTGTTCTTCTCTCCACGAAGCCCCACCGGCGAAAAAAATCCATTATGCACTGAATTTTTTTACTCCTCATACCCCCTTCCCCTCCTTCTCCTTACTACCTTCCCCCCTTCCTCTCCATCTCCCTTCTCCCTTCCCCTCCATCCCCCTTCCCCCTTTTCCTCCTTCTCCCTACTCCCTTTCCCCCTTCCCTCCTTCTCCCTACTTCCTTCCCCCCTTCCCCTCCATCTCCCTACTTCCTTCCCCCCTTCCCTCCATCTCCCTACTCCCTCCCCCCCTTCCCTCCTTCTCCCTTCCCCCCTTCCCTCCTTCTCCCTATTCCCTTCCCTCCTTCTCCCTACTCCCTTCCCTCCTTCTCCCTACTCCCTTCCCCCCTTCCCTCCTTCTCCCTACCCCCTTTGCTCTCCCTCCCTCCGTCTCTTTCCATCTATCAGTCACCAATCGTGTGTTCTTATTATATTATTATATATCTGTCCCTCGATTTGTTAAGATATTCCCCCTCTCTCTCGTTTATTATATTATTTATTTACTTATTTATCTATTTGTTTATATGTCTTTTTATTCATATTTTACATTTCTTTATGTTGGGTGGGGGCTGAGGTATGTAGAACGGGAAGAGGGTGTAAGATAGAGGGAGGAGGGGCTTGGATAACCATAGACATGAATACTATGTTTAAAACTTACCCTCAATTTGTCATAGTTTCAGTAAAGAAGAAGAAAAATGAAAGAAGAAAAAGACAAAATGGATATAATGATTAGTAGAGGAATAAGAATAAGAATAAGAAGACGAAAAAGAAGCAGAGAACGAGGAAAAAGAAAAAGTAGACAGGACGACGACGGATACGAAGATGAAGAACAAGAAGAAGAAGAAGAGGAAGAAGACGAAGAAGTAGAAAAAATAAAAGTTCCAGAAGATATTATGCAAAATATTATCAGTTTCTTTCACAATATCCAACGAGAGAAGGTAGTGGCTCAGTTCACCTGAAATTTACAGTATCGTAGCCGTGAATAATACAGCGTGACCTGAGGCTAGTGTTCAGGACACTCTTCCCTCCCCCCCCCTCCCTACCCACGCCTGGTTTCTCCCTCTCCCTAACCTTCCCCTCTTTCTCCTTCTCCCTAGATATCCCATTACCCTATCCCTTCTCCTCTTCCATCCCTAATTTCCCCCTCTTTCTCCTTCATCCTAACCTTCTCCTCTCTCTCTCCCTCTCCTTAAATATCCCCATACCATATCCTCTCTCTCTCCCTCTCCCCCAACCTTCCTCTTTTCCTCTCCCTCACCCTAACCTTCCTCCTCTCCCCTACCTCGCCCTTACTATATCCCTCCTCTCCCTCTCCCTTACTATCCACCTACCTTTTATCTCTCTCTCAATCATACCTTCCTCCCCCGTCTCTCCCTCTCCCCATCTTTTCCACTCTCCCTTTCTCGCCCTTACCCTGCCCCCATTCACTCCCTAACACCCCTCCGCCTTGCCACATCATTCTCCCCATCCACATCCCTCCCCCTCCCCCTTCCCCTTCCCTCCCCCTCCCTACGTCCTGCTGTTGGGGGTCTGCAACATGGAGAATCGTTAAGAATCAATTACAGGTCGATAATTGAAGAATTCACAGTTACCAGCGAACCTTTTCGAAAAGAATGAAAAATAAATAAATACAACCTTTGTTGTTGTTGTTTTCTTATTTCGTTAATACCGATTTCTGATTTTTGTTCATTTTTTGTTTTTGTTGTATTTTTTTTCTTTTTTTTCCTTAATACCGATTTCTGATTTTTTTTCTTTTTTGTTTTTGTTGTTGATGCTTTTTTTCTTTCTTTTTTTTTCCTTAATACCGATTTCTGAATTTTGTTCATTTCTTTCGTTTGGTTTTCTTTTTAGTATATATTTTTTGGTATTTTTCTTTTCACAATCGGGATCATCGGTTGATACATCGGAAAGGTCTAGTATCATCACATATAAATAGGTGTTATGTTATATATTTATGGGTTTATTTTTCAAAAACAAAATCACTGCCTACTCTCCCGTTCCTTCTAGATATTTTTCTTTTCTTTTTTTTACTAACATACGCCATTTACATATAACTTTTTAACGATCATATAGCACTCATCTAACCGTCTTATTTTTTCTTTGCCTGACTACCATACAGCATTTGAAAAATAACTCTTATTCCTCTTTACTTTCAAATCATAAATTGATAAAAAATAGACAAGCAAAGAGGACCAAGAGCCAATATCCACATTGAAGTTGCATTGTTCATATTGCTAGCATTTAATCACAAGATCAGAAGAGAGAGTTGAGGGCATCATCTTATCTTATATTGATACATGGCATCCGGTAATCAAAATCAATATGAGGATAAAAAATCAATTAGGATAGTAGATTGGCAAAACAAAATAAATAAAAATAGAAATGAATAAGTGAATGAATAGATAAAAATAAAGGAAAGAAAAAAAAATGACTGACAGTAAGATAGGAATATAAGAAGAGGAACGAAGGAAAGGAAAGGTAAAAGATGTATAAAGTGGGAGAAAGAAAAAGGAAGCGAGAAAAAAAGAAAGTAAGAACAACAAAGAAACGAAGACAATAACAAAAAGGAAATTATGAAAATACAAATGATACATAGTTTGAAAGATGCGATGGTAAAGGTCATGAGATGAATAATGATGATATAGCAATAATGACCAGAATATCATAAAACTTTGTGATGATGGTAAATATACTAATAATGACGATGATCGTTATGATGATTAAAGTGATTATGATAATAACTATGATAATGATATTGAAGATAAATAATGATAATGATGATTGAAAATGATAAGTATAATTATGATAATATTAAAAGTAATATCAATAATGATAATAAGGGATATAATAACGATGATAACAATAGCAATAAGAATGGTGATAATGATGAAAATATCAACGATAATAATGGTATTGAAAGTAATAATAAGGAAACTAATATCAATGACAATAATTCCAACTATGATAATAATGATAATTACATAACGATAATGATAATAACAGTAACAGTCACCATCAACAAAGGTACCAAAAGTTCAAACACTTCTGCACCTCCTTACGAGTTCTATGACTCGACGGAAAAAGAAAAACTCACAGCGTTAGCATGTAGTCTAATTCTTCTCTTATTTACAAACAGTCATAAAATCATCAAACCTATATAACACCGACAGAAAACCTAGAATTACCTCATGGAAAAAAATTAATACGCCATGAAATGTTATGTAACCTCACGGAATATATTGACAAGATAGGCACCGCAGTAAGAAATGATATGAAGTTAGTATCTGCAGTGTGTGTGTGGTAACGCTGACTCAGCTGGTCATACGAGGAGTGTTCGCACAAGCCTGAAACCTTGCAGGACATGCATCGTTACGGATGTCTTAGTGACTTATAAAAATGAGAGAGAGGGGGAAGGAAAGGAGGGGGTTGAGAGAAAGAGGGGGGAGGGGGGATGGAGAGAGAGGGGGAGAGAGAGAGGGAGGGAGGGAGGGAGGGAGGGAGGGAGGGAGGGAGGGAGGGAGGGAGGGAGGGAGGGAGGGAGAGAGAGAGAGAGAGAGAGAGAGAGAGAGAGAGAGAGAGAGGGGGGGGGGAGAGAGAGAGGAGAGAGGGACATGA
>NW_028234430.1:9144984-9149984 GCF_977035675.1 Penaeus japonicus
CTCCAGGACAAAGAAACAAACAACTACTGAATTAAGGGGCGGTTTCCTGCGGGTCCCATCTCTCCTTCATAAGTTTCCTATCACCCCTCTCCCCTCTCTCATCTCCCTCTCCCCTCTCCCCTCTCTCATCCCTCCTCTCCCCTCTCTCATCCCCCCTCTCCCCTCTCTCATCCCCCCTCTCCCCTCGTCCCCTCTCCATACTCCCCTCGTTTCTTGTCCTTTCTCCCCCTCACTTTTATCCTTTTCTAACCCCTTACTTCCCCCTCGGCGTTTCGCTCCTACCCTTTTCTTTTCTTTTGTTTTCTCTCCCTTATTCTACAGATAAATATGCATTCATACATACATATATACATACATACATACATATACACACACATACACACACACATACACACACGTGTGTGCATGTGTGTGTGTGTGTGTGTGTGTGTGTGTGTGTGTGTGTGTATACTTTGTATATGTATCAAATTCAAAACGTCACTCCGAAACCAAACAAAAAATGAGCCTTGCGCATTTTCCACAATCCTTATCGTATCGATTATTCACGATCAATATTACTTACAACATACCTTCATAATTGTCTTTGATGAAATTATTAAATAATCCTTTCCCTTAATGAGCGTGCTCTGTGAGTTAGTCTACCTGCCCCTTTCACCTGCAGATCATCCTTCCCAGCAGTCCGGAGGAATCTGGCAGGTTGGTCTGCACTGAAGCCCACGTGGTGTATGTGCCTTGCCTTAAACCCATCATTTCTCCTAACCAGCTATTCTTAATCTTAAGGTTGTTGTTGTTTCTTCTTCTCGTCAGCTGTCTTCTTTCTTAAGTTATTTTTTATTTGTTGTCTCTGATCCTAAATTGTCCTCCTATATTGATCTCATCTGCTGTCCTCAGCCCTAAATTGTCCTAATTGTCTGAACTTTATCCTAAATTGCCCTCATCAGATGTCCTCAACGCTCAGTTGTCCTCACCAGCTGTTCTCAACTCTAAATTGTTCTCACCAGATATACTTCAATATGAAATGTTCTCACCGGCTGTCCTCAACCTTCAATTACTCACCATCCACACTAAACCCTAAATTACTTACCATCCCCACTAAACCCTAAATTACTCACCATCCGCACTAAACCCTAAATTACTCACCATCCGCACTAAACCCTAAATTACTCACCATCCGCACTAAACCCTAAATTACTCACCATCCGCACTAAACCCTAAATTACTCACCATCCGCACTAAACACTAAATTACTCACCATCCACACTAAACCCTAAATTACTCATCATCCACACGAAACCCTAAATTACTCACCATCCGCACTAAACACTAAATTTCTCACCATCCGCACTAAACCCTAAATTACTCACCATCCACACGAAACCCTAAATTACTCACCATCCACACTAAACACTAAATTTCTCACCATCCGCACTAAACCCTAAATTACTCACCATCCACACGAAACCCTAAATTACTCACCATCCACACGAAACCCTAAATTACTCACCATCCGCACTAAACACTAAATTACTCACCATCCGTACTGAACACTAAATTACTCACCATCCACACTGAACACTAAATTACTCACCATCCGCACTAAACACTAAATTACTCACCATCCGTACTGAACACTAAATTACTCATCATCCACACGAAACCCTAAATTACTCACCATCCGCACTAAACACTAAATTACTCACCATCCGTACTGAACACTAAATTACTCACCATCCACACTGAACACTAAATTACTCACCATCCACACTGAACCCTAAATTACTTACCATCCGCACTAAACCCTAAATTACTCACCATCCACACGAAACCCTAAATTACTCACCATCCACACGAAACCCTAAATTACTCACCATCCACACGAAACCCTAAATTACTCACCATCCACACGAAACCCTAAATTACTCACCATCCACACGAAACCCTAAATTACTCACCATCCACACGAAACCCTAAATTACTCACCATCCACATGAAACCCTAAATTACTCACCATCCGCACTAAACACTAAATTACTCACCATCCACACTGAACACTAAATTACTCACCATCCGCACTAAACACTAAATTACTCACCATCCACACTGAACCCTAAATTACTTACCATCCGCACTAAACCCTAAATTACTCACCATCCACACGAAACCCTAAATTACTCACCATCCACACGAAACCCTAAATTACTCACTATCAGCGTTAAACCTTAAATTTGCTGACCAGTCACCTTGACCCTTAAACATTCCTATCAATACGCTATAAGTCATAAAATTTCGCTCCCAGCTGCGTAAACTGTATTTAGGAACTACCAACCCTATGACTTCCCAAGCCAGCTGATCACAACCCATCCCTTCAACCACAACTACAACAATCAGTCACCCTTATAATCCCTTTTCCCCTTTTCCTCCTTCCTCCACCTCCTCCTTTTCTTGCATTTCCTTTTTATCCCTTTCTCACTCCCACTTTCTCTCTTTCCCTCTCCTTCCTTTTCTCTCTTCCCTCTCCCACTTTCTCACTTTCCCTCTCCTTCCTTTTCTCTCTTCCCTCTCCCACTCCCCTACCCCTTCTCCTTCTCCCATTGCCACTCCCCTCCCCTCCCCACCTACCCCCCCCCCCCACTACTTCTCCTCTTCCCCCATTCCCTTACTCCTCCTCCTCCTCCTCTCCCTCCTCCTCCTCCTCCTCCTCCTCCTTCTCCTCCTTTCCCTCCTCCTCCTCCGTCTCCCTCCTCTTCCTCCTACTCCTCTTCCTCCTCCCTCTCCCTCCTTCCCCTCCCCCTCCTTCTCCTCCTCCTCCTCCTCCTCCCTCTCCCTCCTTCCCCTCCTCCTCCAACCCCTCCTCCTCCTTCTCCTTCTCCCCTCCTCCTCCTCCTCCTTCCCCTCCTCTTCATCCTCCTCCTCCCTCTCCCTCCTCCTCCTTCTCCTTCTCCTCCTCCTCCTCCTTTCCCTCCTCCTCCTCCGTCTCCCTCCTCTTCCTCCTACCCCTCCTCCTCCTCCCTCTCCCTCCTTCCCTTCCCCCTCCTCCTCCCTCTACCTTCTCCTCCTTCTCCCCCTCCTTCTCGTCCTCCTTCTCCTCCTCTCCCTCCTCTTCCTCCTCCTCCCTCTCCCTCTTTCCCCTCCCCCTCCTTCTCCTCCTTCTCTTCCTCCTCCTCCTTCTCCCTCTCCTCCTCCTCCTCCTCCTCCTCCTCCTTTTCCTCCTGCCTCCTCCAACCCCTCCTCCTTCTCCCCTCCTTCTCCCCCTCCTCCTCCCTCTTCCTTCTCCTCCTCCTCCTCCTCCTAATCCACCTCAAGACACACAATGCCTCGCGAGCAGTGGAGTGCCGTAGTCCCCGTTACCTAATCTGGGTTTAGGTCCTGCTCCTCTGACGTTACGGTAACTCGGCCACTTACGCTCAGCAGAAGAGGAAGGAGGCGAGGAATAGAGGAGGAAAGGAGGAGGAAAGGAAGAGGAAAGGACGAGGAAGGGGGCAAGGAAGAGAGGAGGAAAGGAAGAGGAAAGGACGAGGAAAGGACGAGGAAAGGGAAGGAAAGGAGGAGGAAAGGAAGAGGAAGGAGGCGAGGAATAGAGGAGGAATGGAGGAGGAAAGGAAGAGGAAAGGAGGAGGAAAGGGGAGGGGGATATTTGCGCGGGGGAGGATGGGGAGGATGGTGGGGGAGTTTGTTGACGAGGGGAAGGAGAGGGAGTGTGTGTGTGGGGGGGGGGGATGTGGGGATAAAGGGGGAGGAGGTGGAGGGAGAAAGGAGGGGGACAGACAACACCTTGTGGTATCAGGATAGACAAGAAAAAAGAGGAGGAGGAGGTGGAGAAGAATAAGAATAAGATAAGGGTGGAAGAGGAGAAAGAAGAAGAGGAGAAGAAGAAGAGTGGAGGATGAGGATATGGAGGAAAAGGAGAGGGAGATAATATGGGGGAAAGGAGGGGGATGATGTTTGCAGATGGAGGAGAGGTACGATGTTTGGGAAAAAGGAGGGGAATGTAGTTGGGGAAGAAGGAGAGGATAGGGTGTAGGAGAAGGTAGGGGGAAGAGCGGAGGAAGAAGAAGAGGACCAGTGTGTGGGAGAAGGTGGGGAAGAGTGTAATGGGTGAAGGAGAGGGGCCGTATATAAGGAGGGTCATATGGAAGAGGCGAAGGAGAAGATTAATTGGAATAAATGAAAAAGAAGAAGAAAAGGTGGAGAAATAACGAAAGACAACGAAGCAAAAGGAAAAATAATTACGATGATAATGAGAAGGAAAAGTAAAATAAAAACAACGCAAGTAAAACATAAAAAAACAACAACACCAAAGAGGGAAAGAGAAAAAGAAAAATGGCGACTAAACGCGAAGAGTTGAAAATAAAGGAGTGAGTGTGGATTAACCGGAGGAGAGTCAGGTGGATGTGTAATATAAGGAGGCCAGGTCGAAGGTGGAAATGCCTTTGGCAGTGACGGAGGAGGGAAGGAGAAAGTGATGGAAGAGAGAAGGAGAAGAGAGGTGAGAGTGATAGTGAGTGGAGGAGAGAGATAGAGGAGGGGGAGAGGGAGAAAGTGGTGGAAGAGAGAAGGAGAAGAGAGGTGAGAGTGATAGTGAGGAGAGGAGAGAGATGGAGGAGGAAGGAAGGAGAAAGTGATGGAAGAGAGAAGGAGAAGAGAGGTGAGAGTGATAGTGAGGAGAGGAGAGAGATGGAGGAGGAAGGAAGGAGAAAGTGATGGAAGAGAGAAGGAGAAGAGAGGTGAGAGTGATAGTGAGGGGAGGAGAGAGATGGAGGAGGAGGGAAGGAGAAAGTGATGGAAGAGAGAAGGAGAAGAGAGGTGAGAGTGATAGTGAGGAGAGGAGAGAGATGGAGGAGGAGGGAAGAAGAAAATGATGGAAGAGAAGGGAGAGATGGAGGAGGAGGGAAGGAGAAAGTGATGGGGAGGGAAGGAGAAAAAAGGTGAGACTGGTAGCGAGGAGAAGAGAGAGATGGAGAAGGAGGGAAGGAGAAAGTGATGGAAGAGAGAAGGAAGAG
>NW_028234430.1:9154984-9157484 GCF_977035675.1 Penaeus japonicus
TTTATATGTGTGTGTGTGTGTGTTTCTTTGAGGTTGTTTATATCTATTTATGTGTTTTTAGGCTTCGTGTTCGTTTTGTGTGTGTTTGTTTGTGTTTTTATGTGTGTGTGTGTGTTTCTTTGAGCTTGTTTATATGTGTGTGTGTGTATTGTGCCTGTCTGGGTATTTGTGTGTGTGTGTGTGTGTGTGTGTGTGTGTGTGTGTGTGTGTGTGTGTGTGTGTGTGTGTGTGTGTGTGTGTGTGTGTGTGTATGTCTATATGCATGTGTGTCTGTACCTGAGTGCGTATCTGTATGTATGTGTGATCTTGATTACATCTGCATATCGTTCTCTTTCTCCTTCTCTCGCTCTCTGTCCTCCTTTACCTTCCCTTCTCTCTTTCTAATATTCGTCCCCCATCTTTAATAACTGAATTTCCCTTTACTGATACTTTTTTTCTTTCTTTTTATTCTCGTATCCACTATGCCCCTGTTTCCACATCCTATTAAAGCCAATTAGTCCTCTTTGCGCTCTGTGTGACCCTTTCCCAATTTGCTTATTTTTTCCATCCTGTCTCTCTTTATTTTTCGATTTTTTTCATTTCCTTTCTTTTTTTCTTATTTTTTTTTCTAGGCATAGTTCCTATGCCTATTCATGTGTATACAATGTATATAGTATGAATAAACATATCAAAATCAAATCAAATCTTTTTTTCTTTCTTTTTTTTCTTATATATTTTTTTTTCTTTTTTTTTCTTTTAGTTGTTGCTACTAATGTTGTGTGGCTAGCTTATGAGATGATTTGATTTTTGAAAATGAGAAAACAATATGAAAGAAAGGAATGGAAAATATGGAATGTATAACAGTAAATACTGTATTTCATCCACTGCGTATATCAAACTAACAAAAAACGAAAAAAAAAGACACTCAAAATTCTTTCCGTGAAAAGGAATCTCTCTTTTGCCTTCAAGACAAAAAGTGAGATAAAAAGCACACGACGCAATCACTGTCAAGGATAAAATGAAGAGGAAGAGGGAATTGAGGCGGAGAGAGAGAGAAGGGAGAGTAATAGAGGAAGCGAGCGAGAGGGAGTGTGTGTGAGAGAGAAAGAGAGAGAGAGGGAGAGAGAGAGAGAGAGAGAGAGAGAGAGAGAGAGAGAGAGAGAGAGAGAGAGAGAGAGAGAGAGAGAGAGAGAGAGAGAGAGAGAGAGAGAGAGGCAGACAGATAGACAGACAAACGAACAGACAGAGGGAAAACCCAACCATATAGAAAAAAAACAATAACAAGAAACCCAACAGAGAGATAAATAAAAAGATATCTTTAAAAAAAGTTAGAGCACAGATATACGAGGAAATTACATAGTGTTTCTCAGCGTTAAGATGATCATCATAAACCCGGGTTGGAACCACCTGCACCACCTGAGCCAAGCTGCAAATAATTGTTGTGTCCTGCTAGGTTTTAAACGGCAGCTGGTGAGTAGCCATCTGCTCCCCTCTCTTACGGCTATGAGGTGGAGGACGCTAAGGGATTGAGGAAGAGGCGAGAAGGAGGAGGAGGAGGACGAGGGGGAGGAGGAGGAGTAGGAGGAGGAGACAGGGATAGATAGATAGGTAGATAGATAGATAAATAGAGGTAGAGAGAGAAAATAGGTAAAAGGGGGAGAGAGAGAGAGAGAGAGAGAGAGAGAGAGAGAGAGAGAGAGAGAGAGAGAGAGAGAGAGAGAGAGAGAGAGAGAGAGAGAGAGAGAGAGAGAGAGAGAGAGAAAGAGAGAGAGAGAGAGAAAAAAAAAAGAGAGAGAGAGAGAGAGAGAGAGAGAGAGAGAGAGAGAGAGAGAGAGAGAGAGAGAGAGAGAGAGAGAGAGAGAGAGAGAGAGAGAGAGAGAGAGAGAGAAAGAATAATATAACACACTAAGACAAACCACGATAATCCACCACTCGCCTCCATGGATAACATTTCCCTAACTGTGAAACTACGCCCCTGACCACTGGGACTGATATGCAAAGCAAGGTACAAGGTTAATACGAAAGGAGGCGAGGAGAGGAGGCGAGGAGAGGAGGAGAGGAAAGGAGGGGAGGAAAGGAGGCGAGGAAAGGAGGAGAGGAAAGGAGACGAGGAGAGGGGCGAGGAGAGGGGGGGGGAGGAGAGCCAAAAGGGGAGAAACGAATTGATTAGGAGAGGGTAAGGGGGAGAAACAAGGGAAAGAGAAGAGAGAATGAGGGAAAACGAGGGAAAGAGAAGAGCGAAAGGAGAGTAAAGCAGAGGAAGGAAAGGGTCGAAAAAAGGGGATACAGGGAAAGACATCCGGATACATGTGTAACAAGAATTGTGGTATAAAAAAATAGTGAGAGGAAAACAGAACGAGAGAGAGAGAGAGAGAGAGAGAGAGAGAGAGAGAGAGAGAGAGAGAGAGAGAGAGAGAGAGAGAGAGAGAGAGAGAGAGAGAGAGAGAGAGGGGGGGAAGGGGGGGGTGGGGGGGGAGGGGGGGGGGGGGGGTGTGTGGGTGTGGTTTTTTTGGTTGGGTTG
>NW_028234430.1:9162484-9169984 GCF_977035675.1 Penaeus japonicus
AGACATATACGTCTTGGCAAAGCTCATGACAACATGGAAATAAATGTACCTGTCCCAGCATATGAGAAATCTTACTGCCAAAATTTCTCACACATGCTTGGCTCGTTGCAAGCCTATATATTTAAATATAACTTGACTATATGTCTCCATTTTGGATCTGAATAAATAAAATTTGTCGTGGAAGAGAATGATGGAAGTGAATGTGCAAATTTGTACACACATACATACATGTGTGTACACATATGTGTGTATGTATATATATATATATATATATATATATATATATATATATATATATATATACATATATATATGTATATATATATATAATATTATATATATATATATATATATATATATATATATATATATATATATATATATATATATATATTTACATATATTATATATATATATATTATATATATATATATATATAAATATATAAATATATATATATATATATATATATAATATATATATATATATATACAGTATACACACACACACACACACAAACACACACACACACACACACACAGACAGAGACAGAGAGACAGATAGATAGACAGACAGAGAGAGAAAGACAGAGACAGAGGCAAAATGAAAAAAAAAACAAAAAAAAAAACAGAGAGACAAACAGCGAGACCCGTTACCCTCGTACAAAACGCATTATACGAAGACCACTCTGGCGAGAGGTCAATTGTAGGAACGCGAGAACACAGCTATCATATTCAGCAAGAGAAATTTCGAGGGCCAGATACTTTGAAATTTCAAGGGCCAGACACCTTGAAATTTCAAGGGCCACACACCTTGAAATTTCAAGGGCCAGACACCATGAAATTTCAAGGGCGACACACCTTAAAATTTCAAGGGCTAGACACCTTGAAATTTCGAGGGCCACACACCTTGAAATTTCAAGAGCTATATACCACGAAATTTCGAGAGTCAGACGCCCTGAAATTTCGAGTACCAGACACCTTGAAATTTCAAGAGCTATATACCACGAAATTCCAAGGACCACACACCTTGAACTTTCAAGTACCAAACACCTTGACATTTCGAGAGCTAGACACCTTAAAAGATCTCGCCATAAACGGGGGACTGTTTTCTCTCTCTCTCAAAAAAAAATAAATAAATAAATAAAACAAATAATAAAAACAAAATCAAGAAAGATGAAGATTTGAGATGACGGAGACGGAGAGCTCCCTGTTTTGTCCTCCTTTTTTCTCCTATCCCTCCCCCCCTTCTTTTTTTTTTTTTTTTTCTTTTCCTTTTTTTAAGATCCTTCTAAGCAGAGGATGCTTAGGAAGGTTGGAATGTAATTAGACAAGGATCCGGGTCGCGTCGCTGGAGAAACACGAAGGAAAATGAAAATACTTTCCTAAAAAAGAGAGGAAGAGAGAGAGAAAGAGAAGTAGAGAGAGAGGGAGGGAGAGAGAGAGAGAGAGAGAGAGAGAGAGAGAGAGAGAGAGAGACAGAGAGAGAGAGAGACAGAGACAGAGAGAGAGACAGAGAGAGAGAGAGAGAGAGAAAGAAATAGAAAGAAAGAAAAAGAAAGGGAGAGAGAGAGAGACAAATAAAGAGAAAGAAAGAGAGAGAGAGGAAGAGAAAGAGAGAGAACGAAAGAAGGAGAAACAAAATGAGAGTACAAGGAAGAAAATAAAACGAAGGCGAAACAAGAGAAAGAAATAAAACATAAAAGAAAATGATCCGACTGTGAAATGTATCTCTTCATTACTTTAATTAAGTGGAATAAAAAATGAAAATCTTATAATGTAATTAAAACAATTAACACTTTTAGAAATGGGAATTTTGTTCCCTACGTTAAGGGAAAATATCTTTTTTCCTCACGTATTCGCAGAGAATTTTTATGACAAACGAATAAGATTCGTTGTAAAAAATAAATACGCTTTCATTTTTATAACTGTTATCATTATTGTTGTTGTTAGTAGTTGTAATTTGTAGTTATTCTTCTGTGAATCTTACTATTGCCATCGTTATCTTTCTTATCATCAGTATCATCAGGCTTTATAAAAAATGATTATTGAAATTGTTATCATCAGTATCATAACCATCATCATTGTTATTATCATATCTATATCATTATCATTACCACCATCATAATTATCATCATTATCATGATTATTGCTATCATCACTACAATATGCTTTATTGTTATCATTATGAAGATCATTACCATTATTACCATCGCTTACATTTTGTTGTTATTACCACCCTTAGGAGTAGGAGTAATATAATGATCATCATTAATACCATCAACATAATTATTTTCACCATTATTAGCATGGAGAAGAAGACAAACAAAAGCATTTCTTTTCTCCGATAGTCTTATATAGATAACAAAGCCACACATAAGTCTACAACAAAATCCGAAGTAAAAGATAGCAAAGAAACAAAGAACAAAAATAAAAGCCAAAAAAAGTGAGAAGAGGAGAAATGTACCTGACATAATCACCATAGTCAGCGCTCGACTAAATTTATGAGGACTTTGACGCCTCGCTGACCTTGGCAACACTGATAGCAGCGACACAGCTGAACGGATCAAATGTTCGCTAAATTTAGCCGTGAATTAAGTGTCTCGGCAAAGGGAGCGTGTAGATGAAGAGAAAAGAGAATCGAAGAGATATATATAAGCCTTAGTGCTTCGTTTTTATGCCTTGGTCACCATCACAAAGAGAAAAAGTTACAAATGGTGTTCAGGACCGGGGAATGTTAATCATAGAAGGATACAGTAAAAAAAAAAAAAAAAAAAAAAAAAAAAAAAATAGAGAGGAAGAAAGAAAGTGAAAAAAAGGGAAAGAAAAGATAAAGAAAACTAAGAATAACACATACACACACACACACACACACACACACACACACATATACCCCATATATATATATATATATATATATAAATATATATATATATATATATAATATATATATATATAATTATACAGTGTATATATATGTATATATATATATATATATATATATTATATATATATATATATATATATATATATATATATATATATATATATATATGTATGTATGTATATATGTATGTATATGTATGTGTGTGTGTGTGTACGTGTTTGTGTGTATACATATAAATTTACAACAACTTTTAGCCTTTGTAATGTCAAAGAGAAGAGAACAATGACACCGAATTAGATGTACGATGTGTTCGATAACGTGACATGTTCAAACATGCTCATCGTCAATGAAGTAAGATACTGTAACACATCTCCCTTCTCTCATTCTATTTCCGATGTGGCATTCTCATTTATATTCGTTCGCTTTCCTCTGCTCTTTGGTTATTAACGTTTTCTATAATTATAGTGTGTGTATTTATGGTTTCATGTGTTCTGGTTCTGCGACCGACTCACGTGGTCTAAATTAAATCACTCCATTTATTTATTTGTGTTTGTTTTTATCCGTGTGTTGTGGTATATTTGTTTGTTTGCTTGTTCGAGGGCTGTTGTGACCTTCCTCTCTCCCAGGTCTCTACCCTCTGGTCGCCCCCCCTCCCCCCAAACCCTTCCAACCTCACCCATAACCCCCCCCCCCTACCTCACCGAGACACCCCTTATCCCCTCTTCATCCCTTCCTCCCCTCCCCTCACCCTCTTTCCCTGCCCCCCCTCACCCTCTTTCCCTTCCCTCACCCTCTTTCCCTCCCCTCACCCTCTTTCCCTGCCCCCCTCAGCCCCTATCCCTGCCCCCTCCGCCCCTATCCCTCCCCCTATGTTGTGCCAAAGATAACCCCGCCTTGGCACTCGGTGATTCCCCACCTCCCATTAAGGTAGTTTGAGAAAACAATTTCACATCTTCAGCGGCAAAGCGAAAAACGGCGAACGAACCCAGTCTTTGCTATCGTTATGATGCTAATCGGATTACGGTTGTAAGTCTTTCAATATTGTAAATGGAAATAGGTTGGCCATTATTAAAAGGAAGATAGATACTAATACTAATACTACCCTTCCACCCCCACCCCTCTGTGCCCATTCCCCTCCTCCTTCCCTCATCCTTGATGAATAAGCAATGTGTCATTTCAAAGCACGCCTTCGGGGGTTCTTCGGGCAATAGCATAACATAGGAGGACATCTTGCAGTTGGTGGAGGCGAAGGACTGTCTTTTTTTCAAATTTTTCATTAATATGTTTTTAATTGTTTGAATTAAATATCCTATTTCTTGTCTTTTAGGATAGATATTTTTCTCCTTCTCTCTCTCGCTTTCTCTCTATATCTCTTTCTCTCTCTCTCTCTCTCTCTCTATTTCTCTCTCTATTTCTCTCTCTCTCTCTGTCTGTCTCTCTCTCTCTCTCTCTCTCTCTCTCTCTCTCTCTCTCTCTCTCTCTCTCTCTCTCTCTCTCTCTCTCTCTCTCTCGCTCGCTCGCTCGCTCGCTCGCTCGCTCCCTATCTATCTCATTTTACATTCATATTTATATTCATATTAATAGATATCCATCTCTTTCGCTCTCTCTCCCTCTCTCTCAAAGACCTATTATCAAGGTCATAAATATAGAACTTAACAGAGACAAATTTACTCCTACCCATCACATTCCACTAAGTAAACAAGGACCCAAAATATCGCCATAACTCCTTCAGTGGCGTCTAAGAAATGGGGTTCTACGACAACCCGACACCGAAGAGGAGTCTAATGAGCCAGGTTCTTTAGTAAGATTAACAGGTCTTTTGTCCCGGCTGAGGAGTTATGCCTAGAACTAACTATATCGGGGCAAATAGATAGAGGAGTTGGGAGATAGAGGGAGTGTGTGCGTGTGTCCGTTTGTTTATGGCCCGTGTCATTCTGATTGGATGTTAGTTTGTATGAATAGAGGCATATGAACACACACATTTATGGATATGTATATATATATATATATATATATATATATATATATATATATATATATATATATATATAATATATATATATATATAATATATATATATATATATATATATGTATATATGCATGTATGTATGCATTTACATACACACACACACACACACATATATTATGATGTATGTATGTATGTATATATATACATATATATATATATATATATATATATATATATATATATATATATATATATATATATATATATATATATTGTATATTCGCATGCACAGTCCCTTACTACAGCTTAGAATTAATTCGCTGAAAAAAAATCCCAATAAATCTAACTATCGCATACAAATCACGGTAACTTTTTGCATGTAAAAATGCAGCTAAAATCAATATATCAATTGAAGTAAAAGTAAAAACTATGCTTGAACAAATGTCTAAATTGCCTTTTTTGATCTCTCTCTCTCTCCCTCTCTCTCTCTGTAGATATATATGCACATATATATGCACACACGCACGCACACACACACACACACACACACACACACACACACACACACACACACACAAATTTACATATATATATATATATATATATATATATATATATATATATATATATATATATATATATATATATATATATATATATATATATATACATTTGTGTGTCTGTGTGTGTGTGAGTGTACGCACATACATATGTTTATGTATGTGTGTGTTTGTTTGTGTTTTATTATACATACACATACATAATGATAATGACATTATTATTACTAATAAGGTTAATAGTAATAACCTGTTCTGAGATCGCAATTTGAGATCCCAACACAGATCGGATCCCAAACGCGGTTCCCAAACTCCTAAACACATCCGCACACATTACGCCCATGCAGGGGCACACGCCTCGCCCTCGAATGTGGGACAGCCAAACACAACCGAGATTATTGGTCAACACACTGGCTCCCCCTCCTTCCTCTCTTCCCCCTACCTCCTTTTCATTCTCCATTACTTTTCCTTTTTGCTGGTCTCTTACTGTGTCTCTCTCCTTTTGTCTCTCTCTCTCTTTCTCTTTCTCGTAATCTCTTTCTGTTTGTCTTTGTCTCTCTTTCTCTTTCTCGTAATCTCTTTATGTTTGTCTCTGTCCCTCTCTCTTTATTTTGTCTCTGGCTCTTTGTATTCTTTGTACTGTTTCTATCTATCTCAATTTTCGCTCTCTCTCTGTCTTCCCCAATATATATATATATATATATATTATATATATATATATATATATATATAATAAATATATATATATATAAATATATATATATATATATAAATTATAATATATATATTAATATATATATATATATATATATGCACATATGAAATCAGTCCCTACAATCCCATTCTCCTCCATCCCCCAACCCTTCCCGTACCCCCCCCTCCCCACCTCTTTACTCCAACCTCTTCCTTTGCTCTTGCTCGCCATGACATAACCTCAGAGGGAAGCACTACTGTATCTCCCCCCTCCCCATCCCCCTCCCTCCCCTCCACACTCGTTTTGCTTATGGAGAAAGAGGGAGGGGGGCTAGGGAAGGAGAGGGGAAGGGGTAAGGTGAAGTTTGTAAGAGCAAGGAGGGGGTAAGGAGAAGGGGTAAGTGGAAGTATAGAGGGAGGTGGGGGGTGGGGTTGGGATAAAGAGAGAGAGAGAGAGAGAGAGAGAGAGAGAGAGAGAGAGAGAGAGAGAGAGAGAGAGAGAGAGAAAGAAAGAAAGAGAAAGAGAGATAAAAAAAAAGAGAAAAAGAGAGAGATACAGATAGATAAAGAGAGAATGTGTTAGAATGATATGTGAAGGAGAAAGGGAATGGTAAGAGGGGAAGGGGATAAAGAACGATAACGAAGGAGGAGAAAGGAGAGGGATAATCAGAAGGATAGGGAGAAGGAGAAATGAATAAGGAGAAGAACTTGTGAGGGGAAAAAAGCTTCTATGTCATGTGGGTGGGGGGTGGGGGGGGGGGGGTAGTAAGAGGTGCTCGAGCGCTTTCAACCTTCAAACACTTTCCTCTCCCATCTGTGACTTAGAGCACTGATTTCAGAAGGAGGTTTAAGACCCGATAATTGTGTCGTCAAATGAAGCCAGGTTTTTCTTCTTGTTCTTTCCCTTTCTTTTCAAAGGGTTTAGAGGAAGTCTGGAGAGGGGGGGGGGGGGGAAGGTTATAGAATGATACGATATTATATATATAAGCCTATACGAAGTATGTTATTTTTTCGGGTCAACTCACAAAACACAATTATAGACCACCAAAAAACAATTAAAGAAAAAAAACAGCCTTAACCGTCTCAGCATACATAAAAAAATACCCCAACCTCCATGCCCCCCCCCCCCCCCCAAAAAAAAAAAAAAAAAAAATAGATGGCCAGCTCCTTCCCCACATGCCACACTGAGTGTCTTTGCCGCCACCAGCAATGACGTCAAGTGCTCCCTCTCCCTCCCTTCCTCCCTCCCCCCTTCAAAAAAAAGGAGGCTCGGCAAAAAAGTGTCATTACTGAGAATCCGGGCCATAAAAGCCTCTACACTGACCACTTTAACTTATCGATGCAAGAGAATTTCCCCAGATTAGAAGTAGGCCTACGTTTATATGGCCAACCA
>NW_028234430.1:9217484-9220265 GCF_977035675.1 Penaeus japonicus
GAATGTTGTTGTGGTGGATTTTATTCATGTGAATATCGGAAGTGAAGCTGGTGACTTATCTTAGTGAAAGCATCAAATAGAGAGTTAGGCAACTGTAGAAATGGAGGATTAGCGGAGGGTGGGGGGGGGGGGGGGGACTAGAGATGGGTGCTTTGATCCTTCTGAGTTTTTGGTTGCGTATAAGTGATGTGGTTATCTTTTTTTTTCTAGATATTTTTTTTTCTTTTTTTTCTTTTTTACTACTCTTAATGCAAATGCCCACTATGACTATTACTGTTAATGTTACCACTAAAGGTACTATTGCTGTTGATAGTGATGATGATACTACTACTGTTACTACTCCTACTACTGCTTCTGCTTTCTTACACTACTACTAGTAGTATTCTTAATAGTAGAAATTCTGCATTAACAATCCATGATAGTTTTACTGTTATATTTATCATACTAATAATATCAACAATGCAAAGGGTCGGGATGACAACTATGAAAAACAGAAAAGTAACTTGTTAATAGATACTTACGAGATATAAACTAACTTTGGAATATCAAAACAGATATAAAATCATGCTTCACGAAAATTAAATGATATGAGCAATAGAAAACGAGAAGAGAGCTCTTGAGGGGGTGACTAAAGTGTCCTTGAAAAAAAATATAGTGAAAGGAGGAGGCGGCATAAGATTTTTCTCGATTGAGCAACGTAAGGAGCGTGATAGAATATAAAGAGGAAAAATAAGAAAGAATAAGGAAGATAAGAATAAGGAAATGGAGAAAAGGAATAAAGGAAAATTAAGAGTATGAGAGTGTATTGTAAGTGCATCAAGGGACGAGTAAAATACTTATGTGCGAAGAGACAAAAAAGAAAATGATTATTGGAGAAGATGAAAGTATTTACATAGAAAGGAACACGTAAGTCAAAGTAATAATTAGACGAAAAAGAAGAGAGAGAGAGAGAGAGAGAGAGAGAGAGAGAGAGAGAGCGAGAGAGCAAGAGATGAATAGACAGATATCAAGTAAAACAAGAAAAAAACTAAAAGTATATTTGTATACATACATACATACACACACAAACACACACACACATATATATATACATATATAAAATATATAAAATATATATATATATATATGATATATATATCTTAAAAATATATATAATGTATGATATAGTACTATATTATATATAAATAAAAATATATATATATAAATATATATATATATATACATATATAATGTATATAGTAAATACAAACATGCATGCATACATACATACATACATATATATATATATATATATATATATATATATATATATATATATATATATATATATATATACATATATATATATATAAACCCCATGCAGTAAAACAAAAAGAAAAAGAAAATAAAAAATTCTCTTTTTTCTCCTTCCTTCTCCAAATCCACCTCCCCCAACCCCCCAACCCTCCATTTCATTCTATGTTCTCGCCCATCTCTCTCCTCGTAGTATTTACACAAACCGACCCCCCCCCCTCCCACCCCCGACGTGGCTCTATTATTGAACGAAGAATACTTATAAGGACGAATACACCCACGTCCATTATCTGACATCGACCTTGTTTACTCGCTGTCTTTCAAGATGGCAAGAAAGTGATATACGTCGAGCTAGACTGGATGACGGAGGGTTTCGTGGGCTAATCTCTAGTTATGTTCCATTATGACCCTTATGTACTGAGGACATATGGATTACGATTACCGTTACTAATTTAAAAGCAGTTGGACTAACTTTGTAAAGGCAAATGTAAGCAAGACTGTCAAGATATGTCAGTCATGAATGTGACATGTGAATATGTCACTCAAGTCAGGATTGGAAGCAGAATATATATATCTTTCTTTATGTGCCCGTGCTATGTTGTCATTGTACACACGGTAAATCTATACGGCAGAAATGAACTGTAAAATATAAATAAACAAATGAATACATGAATAAACGAGTAAATAAGAAATAAAGGCTGGCACAAGTAGATAAGGATACAACCGCGGCTATGTACACACACACACACACACACACACACACACACACACACACACACACACACACACACACACACACACATATATATATATATATATATATATATATATATATATATATATATATATATATATATATATATATACTCAAACTGTTGTACACACATCCACAGACATAAACTTACATGCATACATATTCCCGAACATTTTCATAAAAAAAACACTCACAGACGCACACACAAACACACACACACACACAAAACATACCCCTCCACAAACAAACAAACAAACAAACACACCCCGATCCACAGACACACACATACATTGCAACGCTAATTCCGACCGCAACATATTGCACCAACCTGCGCCAATTTCTTTGACTCAACTTTGCAGGCTGCACATTTACGTCCCACTGCCTCGCCACAGGAGGCTCACAGGCTGCATGTTCCTCGCAATTAAGAGAAACATCTCAATTCATATCATTTCTCAGGCTCTTTATAGTAAGAGCTTAAGGAAAAGAGTTAACAAGATGCAGATGTGAGCAGACGAGACATTTCATCCTCATGTTCCTTTTATTTTACGTCTCTTTCTCTCTATGTCAAGCGACATTTTCTGTCACCTCAAGGAGATATTCATATAAACTGAAACATTTGTCAAACGTAGACACAAATACAAACAAATACACGACGCAAACAAACACAGTCCCGTGCAAATCACATTCACACGCTTACGAGCACAGCATAATAAAACAAATCAAAGTTCAGGAGT
>NW_028234430.1:9220365-9222865 GCF_977035675.1 Penaeus japonicus
GATGTTTATAGTTTTAACGGTATTTATTTGATTGATTTTGGTTAGATTAGATGCTGTCTTGAGGTTCATTCAACGGTTAGTTTATGTTTTGGAAATGTTTTTGAAGGTTTAAATGATAGTGTTTTCCTGGATATACGTAATGATATTGGTAATAGGTATATCATATTTGTGTATTCATAATGTGATCGGACATAGATCAGATGATATGCATTAACATTAACAAGTTTATGAAATATTTTTTACTTTGTGGATATATGACCTTCGTCAACATATTAGTAAGAACGAATTTCACCGGCTTGGCAACATTATAAAAATATATTAAATAGAAACTGATAACAAGATATGTGATGCAACATTTCCATGCACTTTAACTAATTGCGATTCAATGTAATTCGCTTTTAATTAGGTCGACCTTATAAAATTCTATTCCATTTCTATGTTTTTTATTCATATTTTTCTCTCTAATTTTATTTTCTTTTCTTTTTTTTCTTTTCTAATTTGAGTTCATCTGGGTTTTGTGGTTTCATTGTTTATTACTTCAACGTTTTTTGTAAGTGTGTGTGTGTGTTTGTGATTATTAGTGTTGATTTAATTTTTCTCTTTATAAAATGAATTGGCTTCTTATAAATGAGATTCATATTGTTTTACTTTTTTTTTCTCTCTCTCTCTCTTTCTCTCTCTCTCTCTCTCTCTCTCTCTCTCTCTCTCTCTCTCTCTCTCTCTCTCTCTCTCTCTCTCTCTCTCTCTCTCTCTCTCTCTCTCTCTCTCTCTCTCTCTCTCTCCAAGTTCACCCTTGTACTACAACCGCTTCCTCACTCTCGCATCCAATCTTTTGATCATCTCGGTAGGCCCGAGATCTGTGCCTGACGTCGAATTATCGTCTCACTCTGTACCATCAACCACGCACCTTCCCCTCACCCCTTTCCCCTCTCCTCCCTCTCTCCCTTTCCCCTTTACCTTCTCCTCTCTCTCTTCCTTTACCTCTTCCCCTCTCCTCCCTCTATCCCTTTCCCCTTTACCTTCTCCTCTCTCTCTTCCTTTCCCCCTTCTCCTCTCTTCCCTCTCTCCCTTTCCCCTTTACCTTCTCCTCCCTCTCCTCCTTTCCCCCTTCCCCTCTCCTCCCTCTATCCCTTTCCCCTTTACCTTCTCCTCCCTCTCCTCCTTTCCCCCTTCCCCTCTCCTCCCTCTATCCCTTTCCCCTTTACCTTCTCCTCCCTCTCCTCCTTTCCCCCTTCCCCTCTCCTCCCTCTCCTCCTTTCCCCTTTACCTTATCTTCTCTCTCCTCCTTTCCCCCTCTCCTCTCCTCCCTCTCTCCCCTCCCCCTTACCTTCTCCTCCCTCTCCCCTTTCCTTTTTTTTCCCCTTCCCCTCTCCTCCCTCTCTCCCTTTCCCCTTTACCTTCTCCTCCCTCTCCTCCTTTCCCCCTTCCCCTCTCCTCCCTCTATCCCTTTCCCCTTTACCTTCTCCTCCCTCTCCTCCTTTGCCCCTTCTCCTCTCCTCCTTCCCCTTTCCCCTCTCCTCCCTCTCTTCCTTTTTCCTTTTCCTGATCCTCCCTCTGCTAACTTCCCCTTTCCTTGATTATCTCTCATTTTTTCCCTCTTCTTTATCTTCACTTTCTTTCCCCTCTCCCTGATCCTCCCTCTCCTCCTTTCCTCTCCCTTTTCCTCTCTCATTCTATCCGCCTCCCGTCCTCCCCTTCTCTTCCCCTTTCCTCGTCTCTGTTTTCTGTCCTTCCTCATTTCTCCTCTTGCTTCAGACCTGCTTCTTCCCTCATTTTCCCCTCAGGATTTTTCTCTCATTCCTCTCATCTCTTTTCTCATCTCCTCCTCCTCCTTCGTCCCTCTACTCAATCCTGTTCCCCCCCCCCCCCCCCCCCCCCCCCCCCCCCCCTCCCCCCTCCCCCCCCCCCCCCCCCCTCCCCCCCCCTCCCTCCCCCCCCCCCCCCCCCCCCCCCCCCCTCTCCCCCTCCCCTCCCCCTCCCCCCCCCACCCCCCCCCCCCCCCCCCCCCCTTTTCCTTCTCTCCTATCTCTCTTCCTCCTTCGTCACTTCACTCTTTCTTCTCTCCAACCCCGCCCCTTTCCTCATCCTTCATCTCTCTTCTTCTTCTCCCTCTTCTTCTTCCTCCTCCTCCTCAATCTATCCTCCTCTTTCCCTTTTCTTCCTTCCTTTCTTCTCCTTCTCCTCTCTCTCTTCCCTTTCTACCCCTCCTCCTCCTCCTCCTCCTCCTCTCCTCTCCCCCTTCCTCCTCTCCCTCTTTACAACTCCTCTCTCCCTTCCCTCACCTTATCTCCCCCCCCCCCTGCCACCTCCACTCCTCTCTCCTCTCTCTTCTTTCCGCTTCCTACCCTATTCCCCGCCCCTCACCAAATCCCTTTGTCTTATCTACACTCTCTTTTCTCATCATCTCCACCTTTCCGTTCCCCACTTCCCATTCTCTCTCTCAACCTCCTTCCCTCCTCCACATCTCCTCTCCTCCTCTTCCCTTTTCCCTCCAACCTCC
>NW_028234430.1:9280365-9282865 GCF_977035675.1 Penaeus japonicus
ATCATTACTATTACCATTGTTATTGTTGTTGATGTTTTATTATCATTATACTTTACATAGTTATTATTGTTAACATTATCGTCATTGTCATTATTATTGTTGATATTTTTATGATTGTTAATATCCTTATTATTGTTAATACCATCATCATTACCAATGTTAACAGTACTATTACTATCGTCTTTATCATCATTATTATCATCATCATTATTATAACTGATTATTGATATCATCATCATCGTTATAAATGTCATTATCCTCATTATCCTCATCATAACTGCCAGCATCATTATTCATCGTCATTATTAGGAGTAGTAATCTTTTTATCATTAATTATGTTGTTCATTATTTCAATTGTTATCGCCATCAGAGTATTCACAATTATGACTATTTTATATGTTACCATCAATATTAATAACGATATTATAATCATTCATATCATCATTGATATTACCAGAAACATAATTTTTATAATCATTGTAATAATACTATCATAATCATCATCCCATAATCATCATCATCATCATCATTAACCCGACCATTATCCTAAACACAGTCATTACCACCACACAAATCAAAAGAGATGCAATTATCAAGACCATCATCATTATTCCTCACCCCCCCACCATCATTATCACCTCCACCCCCCACCCCCACCACCCCGCCCTCCCACCCGCCCCCACCCGCCCTCCCACCCGCTCTCTTTCCCCGCACACTATCTACGTGTACCATCTTTATCTCTTCTTCCTGATCCTCCCACGTTCCCCTTGTACAAAATCCATATCCAGGTCGCAAAACCTCTTCTCGCGTTTCATATCCATGACTAATTGCTTTCTCCTCGGTGTCTCCTCCTTACGTTCTGTTCTGGGTTTTCGTGGGTGGGTGTGTGTGTTTGTGTGTGTGTTTGTGTGTGTGTGTGTATGTTTTAGATCTCCTCTATTTTTCTTTCCTATAATTCTTTCGTTTTGTTGTTTTCTCTCTCTCTCTCTCTCTCTCTCTCTCTCTCTCTCTCTCTCTCTCTCTCTCTCTCTCTCTCTCTCTCTCTCTCTCTCTCTCTCTCTCTACTTTTCTATCTCGTAGCAATTTCAGTCTTTCTCTTTCCTCTTCGCTTGATTCCAGTCTCTCTCTCTCCCTCTCTCTCTCTCTCTCTCTCTCTCTCTCTCTCTCTCTCTCTCTCTATCTATCTATCTATCTATCTATCTATCTATCTATCTATCTATCTATCTACCTACCTATCTATCTATCTATCGATCTATCTATTTATCTATCTATCTCCTATTTTTCTCTTCTATGTCTTTCGTTTCGTTGTTGTCTCTTTCTTTTCTATCTCCCTTCATTCGTTGTTTATTTTTTCTTTGGGGTTTTTCTTTTGCCTCTATTCCTCTTCACGTTTTGTTGTTGTTGTTGTTTTTCTTCATCTACTCCCACTTTCCGTTGCTGATTTACTTTTCATGTTATTGTTGTTTTTGCCGTTTCTCTTATATCTATTTTCCTTTTCTTGCCTTACCTTCCGCTGGAATATCTGTTTGTTTTATCTTTTTTATTTCCCTCCTTCCTTTTGTTTCGTTGATGTTTTTTGTTGTTGTTTTTTCTCCCTCGCTCTCTTCTCTTTCATGTTTTTGTTTGCTTGTTGACATTTATATTTGATTTCCTTTTCTCCCTTTTACCCTTTCTTTTCTTTCTCTCTTTGACCATCTTCTCCTTCCTCCTTGGTTCATTTCAAATTTCCTTTCTTCCTACCTTCTACTATCCCCTTCTTTTTTTCTCTTAGTCTGTTCCTCTTCCTTTTTCCCAGTTTCTTCTCTTCTCTCTCCCTTTTCACTTCGTTAAGTTTGTTTGGTTCTCTTATTGTCTCTCTTTCGCTTTTGTCTAGTTTTCCTCTCTTCCATCTAAATCTTTCCTTCCTCTTTTTGCTTCCTTATTATATCTCGTTCTTCATTTTCAGTTCTTCTCAGCCTCCCTCTTCTTATCCTCGCTTCAATCTTATCTCCTTCATCTCTTCTCTCCCTTCTTCTTTCCCTGTTTTGTTTCATTCTGGTTTTCCTCTCTTCCCTCCCCCACCTCCCTTCGTCGCTTTACTACATTTTTTCTCACTTCCTTCTTTCCTCCCTTCCTTTGTTTCATTTCAATCCTCTCTCTTAATATTCTCTCTCCTCCTCTTCGTTTTGCTCTGGTCACCCTCTCTTCCCTCTTCACTTTATTCCTGTCTCCCTCTTTTCCCCTCTTCGCTTCATTCCAGTCTCCCTCTCCTCCCCTCTTCGCTTCATTCCAGTCTTTCTTGTCCCCTATTAGCTTTATTCCAGCTTCCCTCTCTTCCCCTCTCCGCTTTCCAGTTTTTCTCTTCCCCTCTTTACATCATTCCAATCTCCCTCTCTTCCCCTCTCCACTTCATTCCAGTCCCACTCTCTTCCCCTCTCTACTTCCTTCTCCCCTTCTCCGCTTCATTCCAGTCTCCCTCCTCTCTCTCCCTCTTCGCTCCATTCCAGTCTCCCTCTCTTTC